>NC_133334.1:93497961-93797961 GCF_042186555.1 Aquarana catesbeiana | reverse complement strand
ACCAAAAAGCAACTCAAAACCAACAAATCACCTACCTCAAGTATATTGAAGATATCGTCACTGCCCTCATTTACCAACAAGGTCCCGCCGCAGAAAGCATTCGCTCTGATAGCGTGAGTCTACTTCACGAGCAACACTTTCCCTATCACATTCCCACCACAGAATCTGGAAGAAAATGCCAAAAGAAATGCTGTGTATGCAGCAGAGGAGGAGTAAAAGAGATACCAGTTATTATTGTCCCCAATGTCCCTCCCAACCTGGCCTGTGCGGAGATTGCTTCAAAAATTATCATACATCCATCCAATATTAGTTCCCCTTATTATTAACAGACTGCAATTTCCCCATTTGCTTGCTACCATGTTAATTAACTGACCCTGGCCTGTTTACCGACAATGTCTTTGCTTGCCGATTTAAGCCACGTTTCTGACTTCCACGTGCACCAACCTCAGCCTGTTTACCGACGATGCCTCTGCCTGCTGATTTAAACCATGTTTCTGACTTCCACATGCACCGATCTTGGCCTGTTAATCGACCATGTTTTTGCCTGCCACTTGGACTGATCTTTTGGCCATCTACTTCAGTACACAGGGGTCTCACATATGTGAGGGGCTTCAGAATAGCGTTCTGAGTAGAGAAAACCAGTTTTTCGTTTTCTGTGCTCCCAGAACAGGGTCTGGTTGCCTGGAGGCTTCAAAGCGATTTGGGTGGGAGAAGCCTCTACCCCTGTCCCCCTGGCCCTAAGCTTGATGGTCCTTCCTGCTGCCTGGACTAATACTTTGGCTGTGCTGACCATATTGCTGCCTGTAATGACCCATGACATTATGGACCGTGTTTCTTCCTGCTGCTTGGACCAATACTTTGGCTGTGTTGACCATATATCTGCCTGCTGCCTCTACTGACTTTGGACAGTAATTCTGCCGGGACACCTCTGCCTGCTACCTGGACCTGTGCTTTGGCTGTGCTCTGGCTGTGCTGACAGTATCTCTGCCTGTACAAACTATGGACAGTATTCCTGCCTGCTGCCTGGATGATTGCTTTTGCTGTCGCTGACCTCATTCCTGCCTGCTGCCTGGACCGATGCTCTCCTCTGTGGATCACTGCACTTCTAAAACCACAGGTAATCTTTTGTTATTTGGTATGTACCTGCTATGTGTTAGAAATATGAAGGGCCTTCAAAAAAGTAGTAGTCAGAAAATGATATGTGTAATTAATGCTGCTAGAATGCCTGGAGGTGCTACTTGGATGTTGGGCCTCTGTATGTGGCCAGGCTGTGTAAAAGTCTCAAACATGTGGTTTTGCCATACTTAGGAGGAGTAGCAGAATGTATTTTGGGGTGTCATTTTTGCTATGTACATGCTATGTGTTAGAAATATTTTAAAAAGGGACAACTTTGTGTAAAAAATATGCATTTTCATTTTTTTTTCCACATTTTCCAAAAACTTCTGGAAAAAAATGAACCGTTCAAAAGACTCATTATGCCTCATAAATTATACGTTGAGGTGTGTGCTTTCCAAAATGGGGTCATTTTGTGGACAATTCCATTGTCCTGGTGCTCCAGGGCCTTCAAAAGTGTAATAGGTGGTTGAGAAAGGATATGTGAAATTAATGCTTGTAGAACACCTGAAGGTACTACTTCAATGTTGGGCCTCTGTATGTGGCCAGGCTATGTAAAAGTCTCACACATGTGGTATCGCCATACTCGGGAGGAGTAGCAGAATGTATTTTGGGGTGTAGTTGCAATTATGCATATGCTGTTTGAGAGAAATAACCTGTTAATATGACCAGTTTGTGTAAAAAAAAAAAAAATTTCCCAAGAACTGTGGGAAAAAATTACAACTTCAAAAAAACTCACTATGCCTCTTAGTAAATACCTTTGACTGTCTACTTTCCAAAAAAGGGGCATTTGGGAGGTATTTGTACTTTCCTGGCTTGTTAGTGCCGGTTCACACAGGGGCAACACGACTTGCAGGTCCACTCACCGAGGCGACCTGCACACGACTTCAGCAGCGACTTGCAAAACGACTTCTGTATAGAAGTCAATGCAAGTCGCCTGAAGTCGCCCCCAAAATACTACAGGAACCTTTTTCTAAGTCGGAGCGACTTGCGTCGCTCCTATTAGAATGGTTCCGTAGTACAGAATGGGACGCGACTTGTCAGGCGGCTAAGTCGCCTGAAAAGTCGCCCCTGTGTGAACTGGGGCTTAGTGTCTCAAGAATTGAGATAGGCCTTCAGTACATCAGGTGTGATCAGATGTGATCAATTTTCAGTGATTGGCACCATAGTTTGTAGACTCTATAACTTTCACAAAGACCAAATAATATACACTAATTTGGCTTATTTTTACCAAAGATATGTAGCAGTATAAATTTTGCCACAAATTTATGAAGAAAATGACTTATTTGCAAAATTTTACAATAGAAACTAAAAAAAGTGTGTTTTTTTCAAAATTTTCGCTGTTTTTTTTGCTTATATCGCATAAAATAAAAAAACCCAGCAGTGATTAAATACCACCAAAATAAAGCTCTATTTGTGAGAAGAAAATGATAAAAATTTTGTTTTGATACAGTGTAGCATGACTGAGTAATTGTCATTCAAAATGTGCGAGTGCTGAAAGCTGAAAATTGGTCTGGGCGGGAAGGTGCATAAGTGCCTGGTATTGAAGTGGTAAAAAAAAAAAAAAGATAACTATAAAAAATAATTCTGGGGGCGTGGTTTCGGCATGGAGGAGTGAAGACGCATCTTCCCAGGGCTCCTGGACCTCTGATCCTTAACAGACCACCCGCACAGCCATACCCAGTATTTTAGCTTCTCAGCCCCTACCCTCACAACCAGAGGGGGGATACTGCTGTACTGCGTGTCCCAGAGATCCCATGGAATGGTTCCTGATACCAAAACAGCAAGCGGCATCCACCCCAGATCCAGCCAAGATGACGACGGCATCAGCCACGAGGACAGAGCCCGGCTCGCCTGCAGGAGGAGAGGAGAAACTAGATTGCGGGAATGACGTGTTGCTGTTCTCTCCATCTAGCGATCTCTCCCCCTGCTTCCCCCGCTCTCTGTCCCTCACATCTCTGGGCAGCCCAGGAGGGGAGCCCAGCAGCTCCATACAATGGGCTCCACAGAGCACACAGGCCTCCCAGCACCCGCTCTCATCGCTTAGTGTACCCTTGCCTATCTCACAGCAACTGCAGGCAACGATGGATGCTGCTCCTCTAGCTCTGCCCTCACAGGAGCCCATATCGTTGCTCAGTAGTGACAGGGCAATATGGGCGCTTTTGCAAAAACTACCCACCAGAGATGATCTAGACTCTGTGGCAGCCACTGTGGGATTTTCACCTACTAAAAGTGGATTGGACTTCAGTCCCCACTTGTATACTCCAGGGATGCTGGGCAGTCGGCCCAGATCCCCAACAGCATGACGGAGTGAGCCCAGTCACCCTGTCTTCTCTCCAACGGCTGAAAGGACTCCAGGGAAAAGGGCCAGTCCAGGTCTGTCCCCAGTGGCGGGCATGTACTCTAAGAGAGGCAGGGGTTGGCTGGGTAAGTAATGCTCTGTTTGGAACAATTTGTTTGGGTTACCATATGGGTACAGGCATTAGGGGACTGGAACTATGGACTAACGCCGGAGTAAATCCATCTGGGGTCTCCTCCTGTGTTATTCATCTGCTGACAAGGGAGAAATGTGACAGACCTAGCCGGGACAGAGGCTTTTGGAAGGGACTGAATGCTAGCCTCTTGCCGACCGATCATGGGCCCTGGCATTTGGGGGAATGGTGCTCTTTGTGAGCTGTATGCCTGAGGACCCTTGAGGTGGTGTTACTTTGGATTCAGGTCCATATCCCCCAAAAGACACAGACTCTGGGAACCCTGTATTTGCCATATTACAAAGAGTGACTGATTCATACTGTCGGAACCTTAAAACTACTTTTCCAACATCCTTGAGTTGACTCGTTCGGGGTCCCACTGTGGCTGTTGGACTGTTTTCCAGGGGGGAATATTGTCATGAAGCTTGGAATACTGAAGTATTTCTCCTTTGATTCTATTACACAGTGGGGGGGGCTTGTGCCCTGTTTTAAGGCTAACCCCCTTCCAGACGGCTCCATGGTCTGGAAAGAAGGCATTGTTCTGTGTTTGACCGTTTGTTTATGTGCTTTAATTACCCCCTGGGGTTTCTCTGTGTCATTACACATATCAGTCCTCCTATTCAAGCTATCGGACCAATCCCTGCTGACCCTGTTTCAAGTCCTCATTTGCATGGCCAAGAGGACCTAATTGAAGACTAAAGTGTACTTTACAATTGACCAATAGGAAAGTGGTTGTTGGGGGCGGGGTGTTCAAACTGCTGTGTATAAAATTGTGTTGTGTGCATCCAATAAAAGTGAGATTCCTGATTGAACTTACATAAAGCCTGCCTGTTGTTTGTTCTGAGCTATCACAACTGGATTTGAACGGCACATAGCTGTAGTTCGAATCCCGGAGCATCGGATGACCGAACCATCAGATGTTGCAGTCTGCAATATGATTCTATAGCAGCAGAGGAGTGTCAGGAGAGTGGAACCGAGTGAGCAGGGGCTCGTTACAGTTAGCGTTTGCACTGCCTGCTGGCAACAATAACCCAATGGTGAACCCTATGGGCAGACCTCAAAGGCCTCGGCCTAATCACTGATATCAACGCAGAAAGCCACAGTCTCCTCAGGACAACGAACCATGAGCCCCTTAGAGTGGAATGTCTCTCGGGCTGAAGGACTGTCCAAGATTTTGTTGTCCCCCTTCACATGTAAGTTTTACCACTCAATGTTTGGTTTACATTACCCCGTCTCCCATTGCCTTGTAGGTTTGTTTGACCTCCTGGGAAGTGGTCCCCGGTCCTAGCAGACTGTTTGCCATTGGTCCTCCGGGCTCGTTGGTCCCATGGGGATATGATTGATCCTGAACTGTTTTATAAGAGGGGTGAATGGGGGGGCCCTGTGCTCTGGGGGACCGACCTCTGAAGTGCCTTACCTCTTCCCCCACTAGGCCCTAGCTGCTCAAATAGGAAGTAGTCCTCCGTTTGGAGATTTCGTTTTCTCCCATCTTTTCTTTCTCGTTTCCCACCTTCCTATCCTCCTCTTTCCTGGTTCACTCTGTGTGTCCTTTTCCTCCCCTTCCCCTCAGCTCTCCTTACCTAGTCCTCCTCCCCACTCCCCTCCCTCCCCCTCCCCACTTACCTACAGTTCTAGTTCCTGGCAGGGTCTGGCGACCTGACCTCGCCCCACCTGAAATGCCTTTGAAATTTGTGTCCTGGAACGTTAAAGGCTTAAATGTCCCAGAAAAACATTCATGTTGCCTCGCTGAGCTTTGGAGGCAAAGACCACAAATAGCATTTTTGCAAGAGACCCACTTCCGGGCCGATAAGATTCCAAAACTCCACAATAAGCATTTCCTGATAGTGTACCACAGTGTATTGCCCTCCACAAAATCAAAGGGCATGAGTATCCTGGCCAAAACTTTCCCCTTTCAGCTGATAGACCTCCATGCTGATTGTGAGGGTAGATACCTTTTTGCTAAAGGTACACTTTAGTCGCAAATATTCACCTTTGCTAACCTCTACCTGCCGAATGTGGATCAGCTTTCGGTACTCGAAACATGCTTAACCGCCCTAGCTTCCTTCGCAGAGGGAACACTGGTGTTAGGGGGAGACCTCAATCTCACCATTGACCCTCATAAAGACTCGTCGACAGGCTGCTCGGCCTTGTCACTGAGATCCCGAAACTGGATGAGGGAATTGTTGCACTCCCACTGACTAGTCGATATTTGGCGTATCCTCCATCCGCAGGAGAGGGACTACACCTTTTTCTCAGCGGTACATGGTTCGTACTCTAGGATAGATCTTTTCTTATGCCGCGTACACACGGTCGGACTTTTCGTCTACAAAAGTCCAACGGACGCTGACGGACTAAAGCTGGCTGGTAATCCGATCGTGTGTGGGCTTCTCCGGACTTTCAACGGACTTTTTCAGCCTCAAATCCGACGGACTTTAGATTTGAAACATGCTTCAAATCTTTCCGACGGACTCGAGTCCGGTCGAAAAATCCGCTCGTCTGTATGCTAGTCTGACGGACAAAAACCCACGCTAGGGCAGCTATTGGCTACTGGCTATCAACTTCCTTATTTTAGTCCGGTGTACGTCATCACGTAAGAATTCGACGGACTTTTGTGTGATCGTGTGTAGGCAAGTCTGTTCGTTAGAAAGTCCGCCGCAAGTCCGTCGAAAGTCCGTCGAAAGTCCGTTGAAAGTCTGTCGGACAGGCTGTCGGACTTTTGTAGCTGAAAAGTCCGACCGTGTGTACGCCCCATTAGTATCTCACGCCACGATCCCACTTGTATCTAGGGATCAGATTGGACACATTGCGCTTTCGGATCATACTCTGATCTCCATAACCTTAGCCCTACAACAATCGACACCTAGATCAGCAACATGGCGACTAAAAAAATCCCTTATTCAAGATCCAGAGGTTAAAGCTGATATTTTAAGAGAATTGGAACTTTTCTTTGAGAGCAACAGGGACTCGGTCCCTAATCCTCTCACTATTTGGTCCTCACATAAGTGCTACATAAGAGGAATACTCATGAAACATAGCCATAGACTCAAGGTGGCCAGAGCGAAAATGTTATCGGAATTGCTTGCAAAACTTCATGACTGCAAAAAGCGCCATAAATCCCACCCAGACAGGGCCTTAGAAGCAGAAATAACTAGCCTCAGAGAGCAAATCAGGGAGCACTCCCTTTTTCAATCTAAGAACAACCTATTATAGGCGCGCAGAATCTTCTATGAGTATGGGGACAAATGTAGTAGAACGTTGGGGAATGCCATATGAACCCAACGCAATTTATCTTACATCCCTGCTTTATCTACCCCCTCAGGAACAAGAATTCATGACTCCACGGAAATGACGGAATCCTTCCGTGCTTTCTATGAAGGTCTCTACAATTTGCATTCCCGGCCTCTGGGAGAGCAACCACAGGACAGCTCGGAGGCCATAGAGACTTACCTCGCAGCGGCAAACCTGCCTGCTGTTGATGAGGAGGTGGATTTGCTTTTGCAGCCTGTAACCATATATGAACTCATGAGTGCTTTGGCTGGTTCTTCAAGGGGGAAAGCGCCCGGCCCTGACGGATTTACAACTTCCTATTATAAAACTTTCCAAGCCCAATTAGGAACTCATTTTGTTACCGCCTTCAATGCAATACTAGATAATCATGCCATGCCTTCCGACCTTCTTCAAGCTAGCATCTCTGTCATACCTAAGCCAGAGAAAGACCCGCTCCTCTGCGCAAGTTACAGGCCGATCTCCTTACTTAACTGTGACCTGAAGTTGTTCACAAAAATTTTGGCCGAGCGACTAGGGCACGTCCTCCAACGCATAATCCCCTTAGACCAGGTCGGTTTTATCTGGGACAGAGAGGCACGGGACAACACTATAAGGACGATAAATGTGGTGGCGAGGGCCAAACGCCTTAATACCCTGTTCATCCTGTTGTCCACAGATGCTGAAAAGGTGTTTGACAGGGTGAACTGGACATTCCTCCGGGCTACCCTGCGATGCCTTGGAATGCTGACCTCCATCTTATCCTGGATTTCTGCCATCTATTCCTCCCCCACAGCATCGGTCAGAGTAAACGGAGTGACTTCCAACCCCTTTAAAATAAGTAACGGCACGAGACAGGGGTGCCCACTCTCCCCGCTCCTTTTTATAATTTCATTAGAACCCCTTTTGCAACATATCAGGCTCAACCCTGACATCAGAGGACTTGAAATGAGCACATACCACCATAAAATTGCAGCTTATGTGAACGACCTGCTGTTCTACATTTCAGAACCGCATACTTCTCTCCCAATGCTCTTATCGGCAATAAGCCAGTACGGTGAACTTTCAAATTTTAAAATTAATCTGCAAAAATCAGAGGCGCTTAATGTATCACTTACTCCTAACGCTCAAACTTGACTTAGTGGCAATTTTCCCTTCCGGTGGACCCCTCTTGGCTATCCAATACTTAGGTACAAAAATTCCTTCTGATTTACATCTCATTTACCAACTCAACTTTCGGCCACTTCTAAGTACTTTCCCCTTAGACAGGTGGAAGAACCTAGCAGTTTCCTGGCTTGGCAGAAGTAATGTCTTGAAGATGAATATTATGCTGAGGCTGCTTTATCTTTTGCAAGCTCTGCCAGTTGGGATTCCACAGAACTTTTTTCGTAAACTACGTACGATCTTCATCAATTACATATGACAAGGCAAGCCCTCGCGACTCAGGAGATCCCTACTACAGCGGCCAAAGCTCAGAGAAGGGGTCGGCCTCCCTGACCCAGCCTTATATTATATGGCAGTCCACATGAATAGAGTGGTAGATTGGTGCAGACATTCGCACCATAAGTTATGGGTCTGCATAGAACAGGAAGCGGTGCCGTTTCCTCTTTCGGGTCTACCATGGAGTGGGAGCCGTTTTTCTGGACTGTCTTTTTCCCACCCACTAATTGAACCCACCCTGAAGAAACTGCACAGATACTTTAGGATAGCGGAGATACCAAGTTTTCCCTCCCCTTTAACTCCCATAATTGGTCACCCAGACTTTTTACCGGGTATTTCTGATAGGTCCTTCCGACTCCACTTGGACCAGAGCCTAGTCAGAGCCTCCTCTTTCCAAGGACCCTCTGATTGGAGCTACCCCTCGGGCAAATATCCCATCTTGGGTAGATGGAAGATCCTGCAACTCTCCCACTTCCTCAGATCCCTCCCGGAAGTCAGCGGTTTCCGCAGAAAGTCTTCGTCTTTTGAAGACTTGTGCCTGGGAGATGAGCCGATATAGAAATCCCTTTCTTATTCTTACAACATTTTATTTGTCCATATATCTCAAAGTGATCCTCCGTACCTGAAGAAGTGGGAAAGGGATCTTAACACTACGTTCACTGAGGACCAAAAAGAATTGAATACTCTTTTTTGCACATAAGTCCTCCCTGTGTAGCAAATACCAAGAAATCACATACAAAATCTTGACGCGTTGGTATAGGACTTCATTTGCTTTAGCATCCATATTCCCAGGACACAGTCCTCTGTGCTGGAGATGTGGTACACAGACTGGCACAATACTCCATATCTTCTGGGCGTATCCAGTTCTGACCCCCTTCTGGAGACAAGTACTGGAGATCATTTACAAGCTTACTGATGTGGCTCTCCAGAATAACCCTGCAGCAAAACTCCTAAACCTGGCCCCCATTTCTAGTAAGCGATACCGCAAATCCCTACCGAAGCACCTCTTGAATAGAGCCAGGGCGTGTATCCCTAGTGCATGGAAGCAGCAATCCCCACCGACAGTGGCACAGTGGTTTGCTAGGGTTCGCGATATTCAGCAGATGGAGCATCTTACAGCTGCACTAGGGGAAAGAGAGGAGGAACACAATACCCGATGGACACACTGGGACCTATTCTGCTTCTTGGATGAATATAAGACCTACATTTAAGTATCTTATTCAAGGTTATCTTGGGGCTCTGGGTCGTCAGCCTTGCCGGAACTTCATAATTCCCCCCCTTCCCACCTACTTCCCTACTTCTGCTCCCCCTTTCTTCCTTTCATAACCTTCGCCCCATTGACATCACTGGTGTCACCCACTCTTCTTTCCTAAAAATGAAAAAATCCCCCTGGATTGCGGATACATACTGGCACCACTCCTGGGAAATCAGGATAGAGAGCCACAACTCACAAGAAGTATGATGCTTTGGATCAGCCCACTAAAGCATAATAGCTTGGTATCCGACCAAGGGGGATAAACCGCTCTACTTTCCAGGGGCCCCCCCCTTTTTTCCTAATGATCTTAAGGAATGGTTTACACAGGTCTCTTAAAGTTATGTTTTTTGCCGGTTAGGACATTTCCTATACTGTCCCGGTTGAATTGCAAAATATGTCTATTGCAGAGTCTTTTGAAAACAGTTATTCTGTTGAATTGAGTTGTAATGTAACCTTGATTGATACCCCAGTATTGTACATTGACTTAATTGATGAGCTATTGTTATAGCCTAACCATAGACAAAACTGATTGTCATGTTTGATTCATTGCATTTCTGTATAATCCGCATTCCCTAAATAAAAATTAAAAAAAAAAAAATTCTAAACATTATTATGGAGATCTGGCTCTAAAAACAAAAAAGATTATTCAGGAGATCACGAGAAATAATAAAGAAATCAGTTTGTCAGAACTCCGTGTGAATATCAGCAGCAAAACAAATTCATTATTCTAGCATTATAAAGAACAAAAGAATGCTCTGCATTAAAAGATCCAATAATTTGCAGTGTGACGAATGTGCTGTCTCCATTACGACCGCTAGTTTTACCAGACCGAGCGCTTCCATCTCGTACTTGATTCTGAGCATGCATTTTTTTTGCGCATCAGAATTGCATACAGACGAATGGCATTTTCGATAGAAACTTTTTCCGTCAGAAAAATAGAGAACCTGCTCTCAGTCCGATGGAGCATACACGCGGTCGCAATTTCCGACCAAAAGCTCACATCGGACTTTTGCTGGTGGAATTTTCGATCGTGTGTACACGGAATAAGAGTACGGAATAATGACCGTTGGTTTTGGCTGTTAGTAAGTCATTTGTGAGTTTTAGGAGGGCAATTTCTGTGGAGTGCTGTGGGCAAAATCCAGACTGAAGGGAATCAAGAAGGTTATTCTCAATGAGGTGGTTGCTCAGTCGGTTGTAGACTAAATGTTCAAGGAGTTTGGAGGCAAAAGAGAGTAAAGAGATGGGTCTTAGGTTGTTAAAATTGGTGGGGTCTAGTGAGGCCTTTTTTGGTATGGGAGTGACTAGCGCATGTTTTAGAGGGTTGGGGAAGATGCCAGCAGAGAGTGAGAGGTTGAAGATGTGAGTTGAAGAGTGTAGGATAGAGCCAGATAATGACCGTAGTATTTGAGAAGGAACAAGGTTCAGGGGGCAGGAGGTTGGGTTGGCATTAGAAAAAAGTTTAGTGACTTCCTCTATAGTATATAGGTTAAAAGAGGGAGGTATTGACTGTGCAGGAGGACAAGGAGTGTAAAGTGAGAGAAATATCTGTAGAGTTGAGAACTCGAGACGAATTTCTCAATCTTATTTTTAAAGTGATTAGCAATCTCCTGGGCAGTCAGTAAGTTAGTGGGTGGAGGTAATGGAGGACGAAGTAGACTGGTAAAGGTAGAAAAGAGTTGACAGGAACTGCGTTAAAGGGTGTTAATGAGGGTGATAAAGTAGGTCTGTTTGGCAGTGTGGAGGCAGGAATGGTATTTTTGAAGGGCAGATTTATATTGGCTGAAATTTTGCTGTGACTTATGCAGCGTACACAAGACCGAACTTTCTGGGAAACTAGGTCCGACGTTCTTCCAGCCGGACTTCCGGCAGCCTTCTGACGGACTTTCAGAACGGACGGACTTGCCTACACACGACCGGACTTTCCGGCAGACTAGGTCCGCCGGTCTTCCCGACGGACTTTCGACGGAGTTACGGCGGACTTTCCGAATGAACGGACTTGCCCACACACGGACAAGTCCGTTCATTTTGAACATGGCTTGGGTACGACAGGACGGGAAAAGGAAGTCAATCTCGACGCTTTTATCAGCGAGATTGACACCTTCCGTCGCGGGGCATACCATGCCCTTAGGTCTGGTATGGGTTTTAAGGGGAACCCCCTATGCCGTAAAAACGGCGTGGGGTCCCCCCAAAATACATACCAGACCCTGATCCAAGCACGCAGCCGGCCTGTCAGGAAAGGGGATGGGGACGAGCGAGCGCCCCCCCTGCACCGTACCAGGCCACATGCCCTCAACATGGGGGGTTGCTTTGGGGGAGGGGGGTGCCCTGCAGCCCCCGCCACCCCAAAGCACCTTGTCCCCATGTTGATGAGGACAAGGGCCTCTTCCCAACAACCCTGGCCGTTGGTTGTGGGGGTCTGCGGGCGGGGGGCTTATCGGAATCCAGGAGTCCCCTTTAATAAGGGGGCCCCCAGATCCCAGCCCCCCACCCTATGTGAATGAGTATAGGGTACATCGTACCCCTACCCATTCACCTAGGGAAAAAGTGTCAATAAAAAAACACACTACACAGGTGTTTAAAGTAATTTATTAGACAGCTCCGGGGGTCTTCTTCCGACTCCGGGGGTCTTCTTCCGACTTCGGGGGTCTTCTTCCGACTTCGGGGGTCCCTCCAGCCTCTTCTCCCGGCGTCCGGTTGGTTCTTCTCCGCTCTCTCTGGCCTCTTCTCCCGGTGTTCCAGTTCTTCTTCTGGCTCCTTCGCTATCTTCTGCCACTCTTTTGCTAGTGGTGGCCCGGACTTCTGCCTTCTGGTCTTCTTCCGTCTTCTCTTCTTCCAATGTTGACACAATGCTCTCTCCGGCTGTAATGCTCTCTGAGCGCTCTGCTATGACTTATATAGGCGGTGACCCCGCCCCCTTAAGATGTCACAGTCCCTGGGCATGCTGGGACTGTGACGTTTTAAGGGGGCGTGGTCACCAGGTGATGTTGACCACGCCCCCTTAAAACATCACAGTCCCAGCATGCCCAGGGACTGTGACGTCTTAAGGAGGCAGGGTCACCGCCTATATAAGTCATAGCAGAGCGCCCAGAGAGCATTACAGCCGGAGAGAGCATCGTGTCAACATCGGAAGAAGAGAAGAGGGAAGAAGAACAGAAGGCAGAAGTTCGGGCCACCGCTAGCAAAAGAACGGCAGAAGATAGCGCAGGAGCTGGCAGAAGAACTGGAACACTGGGAAAAGAGGTCAAACACCGGGAGAAGAGGCCACAGAGAGCGGAGAAGAACCAACCGGACACCGGGAGAAGAGGCCAGAGGGACCCCCGAAGTCAGAAGAAGACCCCCGAAGTCAGAAGAAGACCCCCGAAGTCAGAAGAAGACCCCCGGAGCTGTCTAATAAATTACTTTAAAAACCTGTGTAGTGTGTTTTTTTATTGACACTTTTTCCCTAGGTGAATGGGTAGGGGTACGATGTACCCCATACTCATTCACATAGGGTGGGGGGCCGGGATCTGGGGGCCCCCTTATTAAAGGGGGCTTCCAGATTCCGATATGCCCCCCGCCCACAGACCCCGACAACCAACGGCCAGGGTTGTCGGGAAGAGGCCCTTGTCCTCATCAACATGGGGACAAGGTGCTTTGGGGTAGCAGGGGCTGCAGGGCACCCCCCTCCCCCAAAGCAACCCCCCATGTTGAGGGCATGCGGTCTGGTACGGTTCAGGGGGGGGGGGGCGCTCGCTCATCCCCACCCCCTTTCTTGACTGGCTGGGCTGCATGCTTGGATCAGGTCTGGTATGTTTTTTTAGTGTTTTTTTGGCATAGGGGGTTCCCCTTAAAATCCATACCAGACCTAAGGGCCTGGCATGCCCGCGCTCGCCGCAATAGGAAAATTTGTTTTTCCTATTGCAGCGAGCGCGAGATGCAGTACCCTGCCCTTGCGTCATATCTGGTCCATCGGACCAGCATACAGATGAACGGGCTTTCCATCAGGAACTGAGTCCGGCGTAGTTACGATGTAAAGATTTGAAGCAGGCTTCAAATCTAAAATACGTCGGATTTCCAACCGAAATGGTCCGTCGGAAGTCCGATGCAGCCCACACACAGTCGGATTGTCCGCCGGATTCAGTCTGATGGACCAGTCCAGTTGGAAAGTCCATCCGTGTGTTCGCCCCATTAGTCTTACGCCACAGACGCTCAAGAGTGCATAGGTAGAAAAATATGAGGTCAAGGCAGTTGCCAACAGAGTGAGTAGAAGCATGTGTCCATTGTTTTAGGTCAAAAGAGGATGTTAGGCTCAGCTTAGAAGTAGCGGGAGTGTTAAGATTAACAGGGATGTTGAAGTCACCAAGAATGATTGCTGGAACTTCAGAAGAGAGAAAGTAGGATAGCCAGGCAGAGAAGTCGTCAAGGAAGCTTGATACCGGTCCAGGGGGGCGATAGATCACAGCAATTCTCAATGAAACTGGAGAAAATAGACGAATACAGTGAGCTTCAAATGAGGAGAGGGACAGAGAGGGGGGTGGATGAAGAACCTGAAAAGTGCTTTGAGGGGATAGGATTCCAACACCACCTCCTTTCCGTCCACTAGGCCTGGCAGAGTGAGTCCACAGGAGGCCAACATAGGACAGCAGCAGAAGGAAAGTCAGATACTTGAATCCAGGTCTCAGTAATTGCAAGTAGGTTCAGGGAGTTTGTGATAAATAGGTCATGGACAGAGATGAGTTTGTTACAAACAGAGCGGGGCACAGAGAAGGGCACAGGAGAAGGGGAGGCTGGTTCTAGGCAGAAGAGGAATAGAAATGTGATTGTGTAGATTGTAGCTCCTATCAGAGGAAGGGGGTGCCGGGTATGTTGGTTGAAGGTAAATGATGGCAGTCCAGGATTTTAGGAAATATTTCCAGAAGTTAGGAGAAGCAGAAGGGTGAGAGAGGTGATATGGGAGTGTGACTTATGTGGGGGGAAACGTCCCAGTGTCCTGCAGGTTTTATTGGTATATGGGTTCAGAATTAGCAGGAGCTGATGCGTGCAGTGATAAGGTGAAGATAGTAGTGAGGGTGATATATATAAGCTGGGGGGTGGAGAAGAGGGATGAAGAAGAGAGAGAGTTTAAGGAGAGAGGATGCAACTGTGAGAAGGAAAAGTAAGGAGTGCATGATACAGAGTGGTGAGATTGAGAGGAAGCCTGGATGAGAGATGAAAAAGATGAGAGATAACAAATACACCATTCATTTGCGCTGCATTTGTGCTAACCTGTGCAAAAAAAGAACATCTGTGCCAGTTTAGCTTTAAAGATATTAGACATTATATTTAATCAAACTCCACCCATGCCCACTTTGCACCCCATGTGATTAAATATAAAACCAAGTATACCATTTGTTCTTGCTGATTTGTGCTGCGAAAATAACATTTGTGCTGGTTTGGTTTTGGAGAAATTGTACATTATATTTGATCAAACCCCCTCCACATGTGAGAATCACGTGCTAACCATTTCTTTTTCACACCGAGAGCACTTTTTCAACAGTCCAAAACCATTCTTCACATAAAAAATTAGAGCGCATGTGAAAAAAAAAAGTATCATTTGGCTGTTGTAAGAGGGCTGGGCGATTATATAGTCTGGAAAAACAATTGCTAATATCAAAAAAAAAAAAAAAAAGCAGCACAAATGTAATTTTTTAATGGCACAAAACAGCACAAACGTAGCACTAAAGAAACACACTAGAGTTTTTATTTGTGCTGATTGTAGGAGAGCAAAGTGGGTGAGGTTTGATTAAAATAAAAAACTGTTACAAAAACTTAAAACCATAACAGCACAAATAAAAATTTTAGCAGCACAAACCAGCACAAATGTAGCACTAACCAACGAGACCGTTTTCGTGTCTTTTGGCTGTTGTAGGGGGGCTGAGTGACCTTTGGTGGCCTTTATGAAAATCATTAATAAACGCAAAAATGATAAAAGATAGAACATAAATTTAAGAATCACAAACCAGCACACACGTAGCACTAACCAACGAGACCAATTTGTGTCATTTTGGCTGTTGTAGGGGGACTGAGTGACCTTTGGTGACCTTTAATAAATCATTAATAATGCAAAAAGATAAAAGATAGAACAGAAATTTAAACAGCACAAACACGGTAATAACCAACCAGTCTGGTTTCGTGCAATTTGGCTCTTGTAGGAGAGCTAGGTGATGTCATAGTCTGGAAAAAACAATTTGTAATATCTTAAAAATAAAAGCAGCACAAATGTAAATTTTTATGGCACAAAACAGCACAAACGTAGCACTAAAGAATCACACTTAGGTTTTTTATTTGTGCTGATTGTAGGTGGCCCAGCTTCGCTGAGCTGGGAGAGACCACACAAAAGGTTAAAGACTGTATTGCTTGTCACAAATATTCAATTGGGGATAAATGGGTAAAATTGCCTTTAGCACAACACTTTGGGTAAGAGGACATACAGTTTCTCAACCTAAATACATGGTAATTGATAGAGTGGCCCACAATAAACAAGAGGTAACAGGGAATTGGCTTTAAGGAAAAAAGTACAGTGGATACACTGATTGAACACTTTGGGGGTCATTTGCTATAGTGCTGTGGTGCTAATTAGCACTAAATCTGTATTCACTATAGCACTGGTAAAAAAATACTCCCAAAATCAAATTTACTATAGTTTCCTGAAAACAAATAGCACCCAAACCCTTACTCTGCTAAAACATGGAGTAGTGCACATGGAAATAATGTTTAGAGCATCATATATTTGCACTTAATTAAAGTGGTACTGAAATATGCGGTATATTGTTTAAAGATAACCTGCTTTTAAACCGTGTGAAAAAGTGATTTCTACACTGAAATATCTTTAAAAGTATGAGAAGAGATAAATTTCCTGTCTCTGTACAACTAGGTGCCAACACAACTGAGCATGCTCAGACCTGCAAATAGCTCTCATTTTAGCTCCAAAGTCTTTTTTACAGGGCGCTATAGTAAATAACAAAATGAGCGCTGTGTTAAAGAGCATTTTTTGGGATAGAAAATTTGCACTATTATAGTCCAATGCAAGTTTTAGCCATTGATTTTAATGGTACAATTGTAACTTCCCAAAAGAAATCCTTTTAATGTTGAGATGAAATGTATCTTTCTCTGAAATATATTTTCCTTTGCAACATTGTTGCTTCTACTTCAAATATTTTGTTTTTAAGAATGCTAGAATGTGGAATGTTTTGATAAAATATATTTTTCTCTGTCACTTTCACTTGTTACTCTCCATCTCACAACAATATTTACCCAGACTCACACAGGTGTCTTTACAAACCACAAACAATACCATTGCTGATGCAAAAATGCCCCAAAAAATGTGATATGTGTACCAACATCAGAAATCAAAATGTAATTCCCACAAATTTGAGGGTAATATCACTATTCTACACTGACTCACAAAGAACCACCAAATATCACAGAATAAATCAAGAAGAATAACTCTTGAGTAATGTAATCCCATCACCTGTATGTACAAATAAATGCAGTATTCATGTGTATTTATGTGTAGGAGGTTTTCACATGTGGCAGCTCTGTGGCTTAGCGGTTAGAACTTCTGCTTAGCATCCCTGAGCATCTGGGTTCATAATCCCAAACATGCAGCTTCATGTAGAGAAGTTGTCTCATCTCCCAGGTCCTAAAACGATGTCTAAATGTAGTATTTATGTGTAGGAGGGTTCCACCACCATTGTAAATCTTGCCAGATACACTATCTAGCCAGAAGTATTGGGACACCTGACTTTACACACACATGAACTTTAACGGCAGCCCAGTCTTAGTCCGCCCACCCTTTGCAACTAGAACAGCTTATGGGAAGGCTAGGGAGGCTGTCCACAAGGTGTCTATGGGAATGTTTGATTATTCTTCCAGAAGTGCATTTGTGAGGCCAGGCACTGATGTTGGATGAGAAGGCCTGGCTCGCAGTCTCTGCTCTAATTCAGCCAAAAGGTGTTCTATTGGGTTGAGGTCAGGACTGTGTGTGGGCCAGTCAAGTTCCTCCACCCCAAACTCACTCATCCATGTCTTTATGGACCTTGCTTTGTGCACTGGTGTGCAGTCATGTTGGAACAGGAAGGGGCCATCCCCAAACTGTTCCCACAAAGTTGGGAGCATGAAATTGTCCAAAATGTTATGGTATGCTGATGCCTTAAGCGTTCCCTTCACTGGAACTAAGAGACCAAGCCCAACTCCTGAAAAACAACCCCACATCATAATCCCCCCTCCCCCAAATGCTTTGGACCAGTGCACAAAGCAAGGTAAAGACATGGATGAGTGAGTTTGGGGTGGAGGAACTTGACTGGCCTCAACACAACAGAACACCTTGGGGATGAACTAGAGCAGAGACTGTAAGCCAGGCCTTCTCATCCAAAATCAGTGCCTGACCTCACAAATGCATTTATGGAAGAATGGTCAAACATTCCCATAGACACACTCCTAAACCTTGTGGACAGCCTTCGCAGAAGAGTTAAAGCTGCAAAGGGTGGGCCAAATGAATTTTCTATGGACTAAGACTGGGATGCCATTACAGTTCATGTTCGTATAAAGGCAGGCATCCCAATACTTTGGACAATAATAGGATTTTTTATAACAGCTTACCTGTAAAATCCTTTTCTTTTGATGTACATCACGGGACACAGAGCCTCAGTAATTACTGATGGGTTATATGGGTATCACAAGGTGATTGGACACTGGTCACACCCTAGACAGGAAGTTCAACCCCCTATATAACCCCTCCCCTTACTGGGGATACCTCAGTTTTGTAGCGAAGCAATATAAGTGCATTAGAAGAGGGGCGGGACCTCTGTGTCCCGTGATGTACATCAAAAGAAAAGAATTTTACAGGTAAGCTGTTATAAAAAATCCTATTTTCTTTCTCGTACATCACGGGACACAGAGCCTCAGTAACTACTGATGGGACATCCCAGAGCAATGTTATTTGAGGGGAGGGGACCACACAAGTAGGGTGTAATCAGGCCTGAGGACCTCGTACTGCTGCCTGCAGCACACTACACCCAAAGGCGATATCCTCATGCCTTCCCACATCCACCTAATAAAATCTGGTGAATGTATGGACTGAAGACCAGGTGCGGCCTTGCAGATTTGAGCCATAGAGGCCCGGTGATGCACTGCCCAAGAGGCACTAATCGCCCTTGTGGAGTGTGCCCTGATTTGAAAAGGTGGAATTTTTTGTTTCAAACCGTAAGCCCGAATAATCATTTGTCGAATCCATTTAGAAAGGGTAGACTTTGACGCTGCCTGCCCTCTATTGGGACCTTCTGGTAGTATGAACAAAACATCCGTTTTGCGAACTTGAGCAGTTGCTTCCAGATAGGCCTTGACTGCCCTTACTACATCCAAAGAATGTAGTGACTTTTCTTCCGTGGAACAGGGATCTGGAAAAAAGGAAGTCAGAACAATATCTTGGTTTAGATGGAAATCTGAAACCACCTTTGGTAGAAAGCTAGGATGAGGGCGCAATACCACTCTATCCTTATGCATGATCAAATAAGGCTCTTTACAGGAAAGGGCTGCTAATTCTGATACTCTTCTAGCAGAAGAAATGGCTACCAGGAAAATTAACTTTTTTGTCAACAAGACCAAAGGAATCTGACGTATGGGTTCAAAAGGCTGTTTCTGTAAAACTGACAGAAACAAATTCAAGTCCCAGGGGTTTAGGGGCACCCCCTTCATCTCTAATCCTATTTGTAGAAAGTCAAGAATTCTACCTATGACATATTTTCTGGGATGCCAACCCCTGGCTTCACACCAGGATACACAAGTCTTCCAAACTCTATGATAAATCACTCTGGAAGCTGGCTTCCTTGCATTGATTAAGGTAGAGATCACAGGACCTGAAAGCCTACGACTCTTCAGAACGTGGGTTTCAATAGCCAAACCGTCAAATTTAGCATTTGTAAGGCAGGATGGAACACTGGACCTTGAGATAACAGGTCTGGACGTGACGGTAGGGTCCACGGGGAACCCACTGTCATTCTTACTATCTCTGCATACCAAACTCTTCTGGGCCACGCTGGGGCCACCAGAAGTACCGACTTCTTCTCCTGCCAGATCCTGTGAAGGAGCCGTGGTAGTAGCATAATAGGAGGAAACGTATAAATCAGTGAGAACTGATGCCACGGAATCACCAACGCATCTGTCCCGCATGCAAGAGGATCCCTTGTTCTTGCCACAAACTTGTCAACCTGGATGCAAAGAGATCTACATCTGGTATCCCCCATCTTTGGCATATGGCCCAAAAGACATCGGGGTGAAGAGACCATTCCCCCGGGACTAACCGCTGGCGACTCAAATAGTCCGCCTGCCAGTTCTCTATCCCTGGAATGAAAACTGCCGATATGCATGGCACATGCTTTTCTGCCCAGACTAAAATCTGGTTCACTTCTCTCTGAGCTGCACAACTCCTGGTGTCTCCTTGATGATTGATATAAGCCACTGCTGTGGCATTGTCGGATTGGATCCTGACAGGGCAACCCTGTAGCCTGAGAGTCCAGGCCCTTAGGGCTAGATACGCTGCACGGATCTCCAGAATGTTGATGGGTAAGGTCTTCTCGATTTTGGACCATTCCCCCTGGACCACAGACTGTTCCAGAACTGCTCCCCAACCCGAAAGACTGGCATCCGTTGTTACCACTGTCCAGGTAACCGGTAAAAAGGATTTCTCTTTCTGCAGGCTTTCGGGTATTAACCACCAACTGAGGCTCTGACACACTGTAGGAGACAGGTGCATCGGAAAATCTAATGCCTGTACCTTCTTATTCCAAGCAGACAGGATACTGTGTTGCAGCAGTCTTGAATGAAACTGAGCATAGGGAACTGCTTCGAATGAAGCCACCATCTTTCCCAGAAGCCTCATACAAAGACGGACAGAAGGACCCTTTTTGGTCCTGACTACCTGAATCAGCTCTCTGATCTTTGCCTGAGGTAAAAATACCTTCACTTGGCTTGTATCTATGACCAGGCCCAAATACTCTAGTCTTCTTACTGGCTTTAAGAAAGACTTTTCTAGGTTGAGAATCCAACCTAGGTATTCCAAGTACTGTGGTCACCAAGTTCCGGATCAAGCAGGCTACCGACCGGTCTATAAAGAGCAGGTCGTCTAGGTATGCTATGACAGTTATACCTTGGGCCCTTAATCTGGCCAGAGGAGGAGCCAAGATCTTTGTAAACACCCGAGGTGCAGTGGCTAGCCCGAAAGGCAGGGCTACAAACTGAAAATGGCGTTTTTCTACTTCGAAGCGCAAGTACTTTTGATGAGCAGGGAAAATGGGTACATGCAGGTACGCATCCTTGATGTCTATTGATGCCAGAAATTCTCCTCCCTGTAGGATGGAGACTACTGACCGAATTGATTGCATGTGAAAAGATTGAATCTTTAGGAATCGGTTTAGATCCTTTAGATCCAGGATGGGTCTGACAACTCCATTTGGTTTTCGAACCGTGAAAAGGTTGGAATAAAATCCCAATCCCTGTTCTTCTGTGGGAACCACCACCATGACCTTTTGCAACAATAGTCGCTCCAATGCTAGGAGGAGCGACTGCTTTTTCTCTGGATCTCTGGGGACATTTGTTCTGAGGAAATGAGGAGAGGGGAATTCTTGGAACTCCAGTTTGTAACCTAGAGTTACCGTGGAGATTACCCATCTTCCCTGGAAATCCTCCTGCCAGAGCTTTGAGAACTGTAGCAGTCTTCCCCCCACCCGAGCGAGCGGGGGCGCTCCTTCATAAAGAGGCTTTAGCGTCTTGTCTAGTAGGCTTCTTCCCCCAGGACTTCTTTTGTCCCTGGGGTCGACTCTGAAATGTATTTCTTGAACCTGACAAAGGAGGCCGCCGCGACTGCCTGGAGGCTGATGCTCCTGGCACTGGGGAAAGAGCCAGTTTAAAAGAGGGACACTTACTCCTTTTCTTAACAGGTAAGAGAGTGCTTTTCCTACTAGAGATCTTTTGGATATAGTTGTCCAAATCCTCTCCAAACAGCATAGCACCACGAAATGGAAATCCAGCCAGAAGCTTCATACATGGTGCTTCGGCTGACCAATTTTTCAACCATAAGATTCTACCCATATGCACCAACCCAAGCGAAAGGCAAGAGGTTTGGATGATAGAATCTCTGATAGCGTCAACAGCAAAACATAAGGCCGCTGGAAGGTTGGCCAACCCCCGGGCCTGCTGTTCAGGTAGAACTTTGAAGACCTGTTTAACATGGTCTCTCAAGTATTGACAGACCCCGATCGCTGCCACTGCAGGTTGAGCTACTGAACCCGCTAAGGAAAAAATATTATTTTTTAACAGGAATTCCATCTTTTTATCAATTGGATCTCTCAGCATCTGAGCATTGTCGACAGGACAAGTCAGACTTTTATTTACGGAGGAAATGGAGGCGTCCCACATCTTTCTAAACTTTTCCTCCATAGGATAAAGTGTTGAAAACTTTTTAGGCGGAAAAAAACGTTTATCTGGGTGATCCCACTCAGAATAAATGAGATTTTCTAGTAAATTATGAACAGGAAAAGCATTTGTTGTTTGAGGAGGCTTCAGTGAACCCAAAGAAGAGGAGGGTTCTTTAACTGACTCAGATACGGGCAACTTAAATGTGGAGCGGACCAACCCAGCAAGAATCTGCACTAACACCTTCTCATCCTGAGAAGCTGAAGAGGGTCCCTCTCCACTTGATTCCTCAGAAGAGGAATCATCAGTCCCATCCCGATCCTCTGAAAAGGATTCCTCTCCTTTTTCCCAGAGTTCCTCTGCTTGAAGGTCCTGGGTAACAGAGGAAGACCTAGTGCGTTTTCTTCCACTGAGTGAAGATGCGATTAAGGCCATTAGTCTTTCCTCTAGTCCATTACAGGTTGAGGAAAAAACTCCCTGCGTAATGAATACAGGGGCTGAAGTGCCAGAAGTAGATGCAGCCCCTGACCCTGACGGCTCTCCCTGGCCAGCAATCCCAGGTCCTTCGGGGGGGAAGGTGCTGCAGAAGGGGGGTCCTCAGAGCCTGAGGGAGATCCCCTAGAGCCTCTGGTTTTTGGGGTATTTGTACCTCTTCTACCCATAGTGCAAAGCAACAAGGTGGAGGTGTCACACAAATGAAACACTGACTGCTGAGCGATGTAGTACAGCAACTGCCACTGCTACCAATGCCCAGTCTAGTGTTTCTAAGTAAATGCTGCCTGGGAAAATGCCTGTGTCCCACCTTACATGCGACCATCAGCTCTGTGTCCCTCCATAGGCTGTATGCACCTGGAAAAGTGTGCTCTTTATAGCCTGTGTAGCCGGGGATGTGGGCGTCTAAGCACGCCGGACATCGCATTAATGCTCCGCCCCCCTCCTCCGACCACCCCTCCCACCCCCCTCCTCGTTTTTTTCAAAAACGTGTGCTTTCCCGCGCAGGCCGAGGCTCCGATCCTCGGGACAAGCATGGAGGGGAGGCTGGGGTGGAGGAAAGAAAGAGAGAGGCTGGCAGATGAGGAACCTGCTGATAGCGGCGGCGGCGGCGGTAGCGCAGTATACTACCGCTTTTCAGGCCACCCCGGCCCCCTAAATCTCAGGGGGAAATATCCCTGAGGAAAAACCCCCCCATCCCGTCCTACCTGGAGCTCGGCTTGGAGGAGCGTACAGCGTGATCACTGAGACAGACAGATCAAGCATGAGAAGGTATGTGCTCTTGGCAGCCCCCGGTGGCGATAATAGGCATAGCATACATTTACTTAAAGGAGAAACCTACTAGAATTAAAAAATTCTGAGGAATCTCCCTTACCTTATCCAGCTGCAGGGTTCTGTTATACAGACCCAATCTTCACCTCTCACGGTGGGCTCCGTTTGGAAAACCTTCAGAGACAGGAGCCCCCCAGAAAAGGAGGATCCGCAGTTCTGGGCCCGTAAATCACCCCGCCAGGTATTTGGCTAGAAAAACCAAATACTGGATCCCGGGGTCCAGCTCTCTAAAAAGAGAAGCGTTACAGGTAAAACCTTGTTTCTTCGGACACGAGGCCCGGGTACCATCCAATTTGGCCTGAAAAAGCACTTTGAATGGATCCGGTTGCATGGCTTGCCCCAGTATAGGATATCCCTTTGGAGCTTTAGCACAGCACATCTTATTCGTGACCAACACCTAAGACACTGGCGAAAAAACTGAGGTATTCGCAGTAAGGGAAGGGGTTATATAGGGGGTTGAACTTCCTGTCTAGGATATGACCACTGTCCAATCACCTTGTGATACCCATATAACACATCAGTAATTACTGAGGCTCTGTGTACTGTGATGTACGAGAAAGAAATATTGTATATTGCTTGTGACACTGAGCATGGCTATGGACTTAGGGCTGGTTCACACCACAGAGATGCAGACAACACATGTGAGGCTGCCCGCTGGCTAAATGGGTAGTAATTCCATCTAGAATCATTGGGGTTGCTGGTTCAATTCCCCAACATCCTAATGTTTGTGTTGAAGTTTATATGTTCTCCCTGTGTGGGATTCTCACCACAATCCAAGACATGCTGGTACAGTATTTGTCTTCTGTCGAAATAGTCTCTAATCTAAGAAAGTTAGTTAGTTTTGGATTTTAGATTAGAAGCTCATTGCAGCCAGGGACTGATGTTAATGTTTGTTAGCACTAATCATGCTCAGAGACTTGGACATTTAAAATGGTAGGGTTTACACTGCACAGGTACATATGCTTAGAAAACTGCTTTGTTTATGTCCTTGCAAATGGACTTCGATCTCTGGCCCGTAGTTGGAGATTTGATTTTTTTTTTTTTTTTTTTTTGTAGTGTACCAAGTGTATATTTAACCACTTAAGGACCGCCTCACGCCGATTTACGTCGGCAAGGCGGCACGGGCAGGCAAAATCACGTACATGTATGTGATTTGCCTCCCGCGGGTGGGGGGTCCAATCGGACCCCCCCCCCCCCCGGTGCCCGAGGCGGTCCCGTTTTGTCCCCCGGCGATCAGAGGTGAGGGGGAGGCCATCAGTTCGTGGCCCCCCCCTCGCGATCGCCGCCGGCCAATCAGATTACTTCCTTTGCTGCTGTATGCTAAACAGCAGCAAAGGAAATGATGTCATCTCTCCTCGGCTCAGTATTCCGTTGCAGTGCCGAGGAGAGAAGACAGGTATGTGAGTGCACCAACACTACACAACACAGTAGAACATGCCAGGCACACAAAACACCCCGATCCCCCCCCCGATCGCCCCCCGATCCCCCCCCAATCACCCCCCCCCCTGTCACAAACTGACACCAGCAGTTTTTTGTTTTTTGTTTTTTTTTTTTCTGATTACTGCATTGGTGTCAGTTTGTGACAGTTACAGTGTTGGGACAGTGAGTATTACCCCCCCTTTAGGTCTAGGGTACCCCCCTAACCCCCCCTAATAAAGTTTTAACCCCTTGATCACCCCCTGTCACCAGTGTCGCTAAGCGATCATTTTTCTGATCGCTGTATTAGTGTCGCTGGTGACGCTAGTTAGTGAGGTAAATATTTAGGTTCGCCGTCAGCGTTTTATAGCGACAGGGACCCCCATATACTATCTAATAAATGTTTTAACCCCTTGATTGCCCCCTAGTTAACCCTTTCACCACTGATCACCATATAACTGTTACGGGTGACGCTGGTTAGTTTGTTTATTTTTTATAGTGTCAGGGCACCCGCCGTTTATTACCGAATAAAGGTTTAGCCCCCTGATCGCCCGGCGGTGATATGCGTCGCCCCAGGCAGCGTCAGATTAGCGCCAGTACCGCTAACACCCACGCACGCAGCATACGCCTCCCTTAGTGGTATAGTATCTGTACGGATCAATATCTTATCCGATCAGATCTATACTAGCGTCCCCAGCAGTTTAGGGTTCCCAAAAACGCAGTGTTAGCGGGATCAGCCCAGATACCTGCTAGCACCTGCGTTTTGTCCCTCCGCCCGGCCCAGCCCAGCCCACCCAAGTGCAGTATCGATCGATCACTGACACTTACAAAACACTAAACGCATAACTGCAGCGTTTGCAGAGTCAGGCCTGATCCCTGCGATCGCTAACAGTTTTTTTGGAAGCTTTTTATTGAACTGGCAAGCACCAGCGGCCTAGTACACCCCGGTCGTAGTCAAACCAGCGCTGCAGTAACACTTGGTGACGTGGCGAGTCCCATAAGTGCAGTTCAAGCTGGCGAGGTGGCAAGCACAAGTAGTGTCCCGCTGCCACCAAAAAGACAAACACAGGCCCGTCGTGCCCATAGTGCCCTTCCTGCTGCATTCGCCAATCCTAATTGGGAACACACCGCTTCTGCAGCGCCCGTACTTCCCCCATTCACATCCCCAACCAAATGCAGTCGGCTGCATGAGAGGCATTTTCTTTATGTCCTCCCGAGTACCCCTACCCAACGAACCCCCCCAAAAAGATGTCGTGTCTGCAGCAAGCGCGGATATAAGCGTGACACCCGCTATTATTGTCCCTCCTGTCCTGACAATCCTGGTCTTTGCATTGGTGAATGTTTTGAACGCTACCATGCACTAGTTGAGTATTAGCGTAGGGTACAGCATTCCACAGACTAGGCACACTTTCACAGGGTCTCCCAAGATGCCATCGCATTTTGAGAGACCCGAACCTGGAACCGGTTACAGTTATAAAAGTTAGTTACAAAAAAAGTGTAAAAAAAAAATATATATATAAAATAAAAAAAAATAGTTGTCGTTTTATTGTTCTCTCTCTCTATTCTCTCTCTCTATTGTTCTGCTCTTTTTTTACTGTATTCTATTCTGCAATGTTTTATTGTTATTGTTATTGTTATTATGTTTTATCATGTTTGTTTTTCAGGTATGTAATTATTTATACTTTACTGTTTACTGTGCTTTATTGTTAACCATTGTTAACCATTTTTTTGTCTTCAGGTATGCCATTCACAACTTTGAGTGGTTATACCAGAATGATGCCTGCAGGTTTAGGTATCATCTTGGTATCATTCTTTTCAGCCAGCGGTCGGCTTTCATGTAAAAGCAATCCTAGCGGCTAATTAGCCTCTAGACTGCCTTTACAAGCCGTGGGAGGGAATGCCCCCCCCCTCCACCGTCTTCCGTGTTTTTCTCTGGCTCTCCTGTCTCAACAGGGAACCTGAGAATGCAGCCGGTGATTCAGCCAGCTGACCATAGAGCTGATCAGAGACAAGAGTGGCTCCAAACATCTCTATGGCCTAAGAAACCGGAAGCTACGAGCATTTTATGACTTAGATTTCGCCGGATGTAAATAGCGCCATTGGGAAATTGGGGAAGCATTTTATCACACCGATCTTGGTGTCGTCAGATGCTTTGAGGGCAGAGGAGAGATCTAGGGTCTAATAGACCCCAATTTTTTCAAAAAAGAGTACCTGTCACTACCTATTGCTATCATAGGGGATATTTACATTCCCCGAGATAACAATAAAAATGATTTAAAAAAAAAAAAAAAATGAAAGGAACAGTTTAAAAATAAGATAAAAAAGCAAAAAAATAATAAAGAAAAAAAAAAAAAAAAAAAAAAGCACCCCTGTCGCCCCCTGCTCTTGCGCTAAGGCGAACGCAAGCGGCGGTCTGTCGTCAAACGTAAACAGCAATTGCACCATGCATGTGAGGTATCACCGCGAAGGTCAGATCGAGGGCAGTAATTTTAGCAGTAGACCTCCTCTGCAAATCTAAAGTGGTAACCTGTAAAGGCTTTTAAAGGCTTTTAAAAATGTATTTATTTTGTTGCCACTGCACGTTTGTGCGCAATTGTAAAGCATGTCATGTTTGGTATCCATGTACTCGGCCTAAGATCATCTTTTTTATTTCATCAAACATTTGGGCAATATAGTGTGTTTTAGTGCATTAAAATTTAAAAAAGTGTGTTTTTTCCCCAAAAAATGCGTTTGAAAAATCGCTGCGCAAATACTGTGTGAAAAAAAAAAATGAAACACCCACCATTTTAATCTGTAGGGCATTTGCTTTAAAAAAATATATAATGTTTGGGGGTTCAAAGTAATTTTCTTGCAAAAAAAAAAAAATTTTTCATTTCATGTAAACAATAAGTGTCAGAAAGGGCTTTGTCTTCAAGTGGTTAGAAGAGTGGGTAATGTGTGACATAAGCTTCTAAATGTTGTGCATAAAATGCCAGGACAGTTCAAAACCCCCCCAAATTACCCCATTTTGGAAAGTAGACACCCCAAGCTATTTGCTGAGAGGCATGTCGAGTCCATGGAATATTTTATATTGCGACACAAGTTGCGGGAAAGAGACAAATTTTTTTTTTTTGCACAAAGTTGTCACTAAATGATATATTGCTCAAACATGCCATGGGAATATGTGAAATTACACCCCAAAATACATTCTGCTGCTTCTCCTGAGTACGGGGATACCACATGTGTGAGACTTTTTGGGAGCCTAGCCGCGTACGGGACCCCGAAAACCAAGCACCGCCTTCAGGCTTTCTAAGGGCGTGAATTTTTGATTTCACTCTTCACTGCCTATCACAGTTTCGGAGGCCATGGAATGCCCAGGTGGCACAAACCCCCCCCAAATGACCCAATTTTGGAAAGTAGACACCCCAAGCTATTTGCTGAGAGGCATGGTGGGTATTTTGCAGACCTCACTTTTTGTCACAAAGTTTTGAAATTTGAAAAAAGAAAAAAAAAAAAGTTTTTTCTTGTCTTTCTTCATTTTCAAAAACAAATGAGAGCTGCAAAATACTCACCATGCCTCTCAGCAAATAGCTTGGGGTGTCTACTTTCCAAAATGGGGTCATTTGGGGGGGTTTTGTGCCACCTGGGCATTCCATGGCCTCCGAAATGGTGATAGGCAGTGAAGAGTAAAATCAAAAATTCACGCCCTTAAAAACGCTGAAGGCGGTGATTGGTTTTCGGGGCCCCGTACGCGGCTAGGCTCCCAAAAAGTCCCACACATGTGGTATCCCCATACTCAGGAGAAGCAGCTAAATGTATTTTGGGGTGCAATTCCACACAGGCCCATGGCCTGTGTGAGCAATATATCATTTAGTGACAACTTTGTGCAAAAAAAAAAAAAAAAAGTGTCACTTTCCCGCAACTTGTGTCAAAATATAAAATATTCCATGGACTCAATATGCCTCTCAGCAAATAGTTTGGGGTGTCTACTTTCCAAAATAGGGTCATTTGGGGGGGGGTTGTGCCACCTGGGCATTCCATGGCCTCCGAAACTGTGATAGGCAGTGAAGAGTGAAATCAAAAATTTACACCCTTAGAAATCCTGAAGGCGGTGATTGGTTTTCGGGGTCCCGTACGCGGCTAGGCTCCCAAAAAGTCCCACACATGTGGTATCCCCATACTCAGGAGAAGTAGCTGAATGTATTTTGGGGTGCAATTCCACATAGGCCCATGGCCTGTGTGAGCAATATATCATTTAGTGACAACTTTTTGTAAATATTTTTTTTTTTTTTGTCATTATTCAATCACTTGGGACAAAAAAAATAAATATTCAATGGGTTCAACATGCCTATCAGCAATTTCCTTGGGGTGTCTACTTTCCAAAATGGGGTCATTTGGGGGGGTTTTGTACTGCCCTGCCATTTTAGCACCTCAAGAAATGACATAGGCAGTCATAAACTAAAAGCTGTGTAAATTCCAGAAAATGTACCCTAGTTTGTAGACGCTATAACTTTTGCGCAAACCAATAAATATACGCTTATTGACATTTTTTTTACCAAAGACATGTGGCCGAATACATTTTGGCCTAAATGTATGACTAAAATTGAGTTTATTGGATTTTTTTTATAACAAAAAGTAGAAAATATCATTTTTTTTCAAAATTTTCGGTCTTTTTCCGTTTATAGCGCAAAAAATAAAAACTGCAGAGGTGATCAAATACCATCAAAAGAAAGCTCTATTTGTGGGAAGAAAAGGACGCAAATTTCGTTTGGGTACAGCATTGCATAACCGCGCAATTAGCAGTTAAAGCGACGCAGTGCCAAATTGGAAAAAGACCTCTGGTCCTTAGGCAGCATAATGGTCCGGGGCTCAAGTGGTTAAATTTACTCTATGCAATCTAACATCACATTTGGTCATAATTTATCGAATATACATAAATGATTGAAGTAAGGACTCTTTTTTTTCAAGAGAATGAGATCTTGTGTAAAAGGAAAAAAAATAAAATAATGCACAATAGAATTTAAAGCCAGGTCCAAAGTTCTAAGTTCTGAGTGAGTTTGCTCCTAATAAAGCAGATTTTAGTGAAATGTATATATATATTATAATATTTATATATATGTATCTATATATTGACAGTTCTACAAGGAGCAAACTATAGGAGTCTGAAAGGAGAAGAAAAAAAAAAGGGGGGGATAAGACTTACACTACTTACATATTCACAAAGCAAAACATAAATTTCACGTTTTAAAATAGTCTCTTTTTAAACAAATTAAATCTATTTTGGACCCCACCAAACAGAAAAAGAACAGTTACTCAGATTTTTACATTTAGGAGGTATTATACTTTCAGAGATATATAAAAGAAAAACAATATTAGCTCCCAGAAATTCCTACCACTAAAAATTACAAGCCAATTCATGTTAGGCCCCTTTCACACATGCGGACCATATGTCCGTATTTCATCCATCCGTTTTTTGGATGAAATACGGACATACATGCATCCCTATGGGATAGCGGGTGTCAGCGGATGTACATCCGCTAACACCCGATATCATCCGGCTCCGCTCTCGTCCAATTCTGCAGACGGAAGAAAATCCTATTTTTTTATCCGTCTGCAGAGCGGATCGGAGGAACACGGACAGACGGTCCGTGTTCCTCCGATCCCCCATAGGGGAGAGCGGAGATCTGACAGGGCGGTCCCTGCACAGTGTGCGGGTCCCGCTCTGTCATCCACCGGCTCAGCTGGGGAAAACGGAGCAATCCCCGCTGAGCAGCGGATGTTCACGGGTCGGATCAACACGGATCCGTTCCGTGTGAAAGGGGCCTAAGGCAAAGGGACTGTAATAATTACTTAGTAACTAAATTTATTATAATTTACACAGCAAACCCGTTTAGTGAGATATTGGAAGCAGCAGTGACACTTTGCAACAGTTTTCCAAACAGCAGCAGTCACTCATAAAATATTTGTTGCAGGCCTGAATTTATTTCTCACCTTTTTTTCAGTTATGCATGGCACAAAACTGAGCATTTAGATATATTAAAAAACCTGCTATTTTTACGGAAAGGAAAAAAAAAACAAAAAAAAACAAAAAACAAAAAAATTACCATACAATTCTTCCCATAGACACCTCCACAAATAAAGCTGGTCACAGTAAAGTGGATGTCTCACAGAGAGTAATGGTAAAAAGAAAAAAAAAGTCTGCCTGTCACTCTTATTGCCAGAATTTGCTGTGATCACCGGAAAGGGCAAAAAAAAAAAAATCAGCTCCCAATTGCATTGAGAATTGCCACCATGTAGGGGTGTTTTTTTTTATTGAGCATCAAAATTATTCTGATGCTGGGAGGAGCTTGTTATTTGACCTCTAGTTAATCCATTCACGACATAGCGACAACTGTATCCTGTTTCCTGAGGTAGGTTTTCGCTTTTTTTCTTCCACTGTTATGCTTGCCATACACATGGAAATTTTCAGGCAACTTTAACCACTTTCAAATCAAAATACAACCCTACACAACAGTTTATAGAAACAGTAGAAGTTCAGCTGAATAGGACAGTTCATTTTTGTGATTAAGGCTACACTCACACTGGCGATCCAGGCCGCTGCAAACCGCAGCAGCAGGAAGCTTCCGATCCCCGCTGCCACTCTGAGCAGCTAGGTGTAGCTGCTGGCCCAGTTCACCAACAATGACAGATTGCTGGTGGCCGCAGGTAATCACTGGCTGTGCAGAGAGTCGCAAATAGCTGCGGCCATTCATTATATAGCAAACAGGGCCAGCAGCCGCAGCAGGAATCAGATTCCCACTGATGCAATTCGCACCAACCCAAATTGCCAGTATAAATGCAGCCCAACAGTTGATGAATATGGTAGAAGCATTTTACAAATGACCATGCATATAGTCAGAATTAGGGGCACATATAAAATGGAAAAGCAACAAAAAAATAAAAAATTTAAGAAAGAAGTTGCCTGTGCCAATCAGAATTAATATTTACCAGTGAAAGATGAAACTTGAGGGCAAATCTTCCCTTTCCTGACAGACTCCATGGCAGCCTACGTATGGGTTAATCCCGCCTCTCATACCTCATAGGACCCCACTCCCATAAATCTTTGCTTCTAGCCATAGACCGTGTTCCTTTTTTGTCCTCCTCCTCGGACCAAGGTGTATCTTACCTTATGAAGTTTTCTACGGTCCGGTTCTGGTTGCACGGTGGTTCTGATGGCGGTTCTGGAGTCCAGCAGTCCCAGCTATTAGCAGGGTGGATACGGGCAGCTTTGCGATGCCATGAAGAGCTTACTAGCCTTGCCATTGGCAGGCAAGCGGCAACTGGGCCAAACGTCCTTGCTATTAGCAGGAGGCCCCCCCTTACTGAAAGCCCGGCCGTGCAGTGGATAATCGTCCCCAAATCAGACTAGACCAGGATCGTGCGGTGGTATCGTATATTGCTTTGTTTCATTCCATATATGGCAGCTGTTTTTGTGTGTTTTGTTTGTTCCTGTATCTCTCTTTCTGGCCTCTATGGCGGCTGGAACACATTTGCGTCCCACTCCGCCGCGTCTTCCGGGTCCCTGCACATTGCGAGCCTCGTCTGAAAGCGAGGCTTGGTTCGCGCATGCGCAGTTCCGGGAAAATGGCGGCGGTCGCGCATGTGTACGAGCCCCGCTTGTCGACGCTGGGGGCGCGGTGACGTCATCGGCGGCGCCGAGTTTAAATAGCTGTCAGAATACAGCTATTACTTGGGTTGTCTGTGGGTGAAAACGGCGGCTTCCCGGTGCAGTGCTTATTCCCTGGCAAGGTAAGAGACTTCGCTGCTGGCTGTCCAAGCCTCTCTCTCTCTCTCTGATCCCTGTGTTTGACAAGGAATTGTTCATTTCAGATACCTGGTTTTCTGCTATGGACGTGTCACCGCCCCCCAGTGGCCAACCCTTGCGCTGCAGGTAGGAATTGTTTATTCCTTCTGCTTGATTGTTTTTGTTTCTTTCTGGATCCTGTTTATTTCCTTTTATTTTCCACAGCCCTCCTAGGTCTGATCATAGACCCTCAGCATGTGAAGATACCGATCGTTCCAGATCGCATCATTAAAAACAGTCATCAAGTTCAAGGCGTTCTAGATCAGCTTCTAGGCGCCATAGTGAAGAGCCCAAGTCTACATCTGGGCGTCACTCCCACCGCCATTCTAGCCGCTCTGATAAAAGGGCTTGCTGGGGATGTAAAGCTCAGGTCCCAGAAGGTAAATCCCTCTGTGAGCTATGTTATGCCCGAGCCGCAAAAGAAAGAGGAGCCGGAGACCAGCAGGTGGAAGCTATGGTCCGAAAGGTGGTTCAGGAATCCCTGATCAGATCGGATCCCAATCGTTCAGCTATCTCTCCCTCTGCTCCAGTGCTAGCTCCTGGCCGAGTCGACCTTGGGGCTCCTGGTCCCTCTAGGCGCAGTCCCTCCTTAAGCGGATCCTCCGAAAGCGAGACTGATCTGAATGATCCTGGTGTGGGTTTTGATTTCTCCCTGGTGCCACGGTTGGTCAAGGCGGTTAAAGACGCATTGAGATGGGAAGAGCCAGTTGAAGCACCCTCTAAACAGAGGAAATACTTTAAACATCTCAAAAAGGATCAACCGAATTTTCCCTTCTTGGGAGAGCTTGGCGAAATCATTTCAGATGAGTGGAGTAAAGTTGAGAGGAAGAACTCACTAATCTCCAAAGTGGCCAAGATGTATCCGTTTAAGAGTGAAGAGGTAAAGCATCTGGAGTCAGCTCCGCTCATTGATGCTGCTTTGATGAGGTTGGTGAGGCATGTCACCCTCCCTCTAGAGGATACCGTTTCATTTAAGGATGGTCTGGAAAGGAAGATCGACACTGATCTGAAACGCATCTATATTACGGCAGGTATGGCGTGTAAACCAGCCTTGGCTCTCGCAGCTCTGTCGAAAGCTATGGAGTCCTGGTCGGATGATGTGGATGCGGCATTAGCGAGTGTGTCCGAAGATTTGGTCAAGAGTTCACCAATCCATGAACTAAAACTGGCATCAGTCTTCCTGGGGGAAGCATCCCTGGATATTATCCGCCTAGTGGCACGGGTCATGCTTTCCTCAGTCACAGCCAAGCGTGCTTTGTGGCTGCGCCCGTGGGTTGCGGATCCTGCCTCTAAACAGGCTTGGTGTAGAATTCCCTTTGAGGGTTCCTCCCTCTTTGGGAACAAACTTGATTCCGCCATTACCCATGCTACAGGGGGTAGGTCAGGGTTCTTACCCCAGGATCGTCGCCTTTTGGGTCAGAGGAGACCCCAACCCAGGCAAGACCAAGAACGCGCTAGAGATGCCCGCCGCTATAGACCGGGCCGTGATTTCAGGAGAAACTGGAAGAGAAATCAACCCTCTGGCCAGAAGTCCTCAAAGACATCCTCTTCTGGTGGACGGAGGCTTCTAAGTCCTTTTGATATGAAGCCTGTCCAGGCGGAGCAAGTTGGGGCTCGGTTACTCCTTTTTCAGCACGTCTGGGCAGCCTCGATCAGGGACTACTGGACGGTCAAAACAGTCTCATCAGGCCATTCGTGGGTGTTCTCCAATCCACCTTTACACCGGTTTGTTCCCACAGTCCTTCCTCACCAGGAAGAAAAGAAACAAATTCTTCTGTCGTACACGGATTCTCTGATAGCTCAAGGGGCTGCCGTCCCGGTGCCTTCGGAAGAGAAATTTCAAGGGGTGTATTCCCCCCTTTTCATGGTCCTCAAAAAGAGTGGTTCCTGGAGGCCAGTCATCGACCTGACATACCTGAACTCCTTCATCAAGAAGGAAAAATTCAAGATGGAGACACTGCTAACAATTCGTCAGATAATACAGCCAGGCGATTGGCTAGTCTCCATAGACCTGAAAGATGCCTACTTTCACGTACCGATTACGAGGGACTTCCAGAAGTACCTACGTTTTGCAGTTGGTCAGAGACACCTCCAATTTACATGTCTCCCATTCGGGCTTACAACATCGCCTCGAGTGTTTTCGAAGCTCTTACTGGCTGTCGTGGCATTGATCAGAGTCAAGGGTATCCGTTTACACCACTACCTGGACGACCTTCTCTTGCTTTCGCAGAACAGGGATCAACTAGTGTCACACCGAGATCAGGTCATTTCTACTCTGACGGAGTTCGGTTGGCTGTTGAACAGGGAAAAAAGTCATCTAGATCCGACACAGTCTCTGATATTCCTCGGAGCCCAGTTCAACACGTTGAAGAGTACCATCTCTCTGCCTCTGGAGAAAATCCCTTTGATTCGGGACAGAATTCACCTGGCAATGTCATCTTCCCTGCTCAGAGCTTCTCAGTGTCTCAGGATAATCGGCACCATGGTAGCAACAGCCCCCATGGTGAAATGGGCTCAATGGAGGATGCGCCCTTTTCAGAAGGGTTTTCTACAGCAGTGGGATCCGGGTTCTCGAGACCATCTGGTTCGGATAACCCCGTCCATGCGGGAGAGTCTCCCCTGGTGGCTGCAGCGGAGGAATCTCCTCAATTGCCATTCCATAGCACCCGTTTCCTGGATCACGGTGACAACGGATGCCAGCAGCAGAGGCTGGGGCGCTCTCTGTCTGACGGAGATAGCCCAGGGTCAGTGGGATTTCCCATCCCGGGGCGTAGTTTCAAATGTCCTGGAACTCCGAGCTGCCCTCTGTGCACTTCGAGCCTTTCTCCACTTAACATCAGGGGCCTCAGTCCTCCTGAGGCTAGACAACACGACAGCGGTCTCTTATATCAAGAGACAAGGGGGCACACGCAGTCTCTCCCTACTGAAGGAAGTGAGTCCTATCATGTGTTTGGCTCAGACGAACCTATGAAATCTGACAGCTGTCTATCTTCCAGGAGTCCAAAATGTCCAGGCGGACTTCCTTTCGAGGTTTGTCCTGGACAACAACGAGTGGTCTCTCCACACGGAAGTTTTCAATTGGATCCTGTCTCTGGCAGTGTCACCAGAAGTGGACTTGTTTGCGTCCCCTTGCAACCACAAAATGGAGAAGTACTACACGAGATGTCGTTGTTCCCAGGCTTTCGGAGTGGATGCTCTGACGGACCAGTGGAGATTCCACAGGGCTTATGCCTTTCCACCAGTTCCGGTCATTCTTCGCTTCCTATCGAGGCTCAGGTGGGAAGAGGTCGAAATAGTGGCAGTTGTTCCATATTGGCCCAACAGACCGTGGTTCCCCCTCTTACTACAACTCAGCTACCGGAATCCAATTCCTCTCCCAGCCAGATCAGATCTCCTATTACAAGGAACTTCTCTTCACCCATGTCCGTCCCAGCTCCATCTGACGGCTTGGTTCTTGAGAGGGGAAGGTTGGAAGCCCTAGGATGTCCAAGTGCGGCTATTTCGACTCTACTGAATGCCAGAAGACCAGGTACCAATAGAGTTTACCAAAGATTACATTTCCACCACTGATGGTTCCTGTACTGACCCAAGGATTCAGGATATTCTTGGTTTCTTACAGACAGGCCTGGATCTATCCTTATCAGTAAGTTCTCTACGGGTTCAGGTTTCCGCAATCTCTGCCTTCACAGGTATATCCTGGGCCAGACATCCCCTTACAAGGCAATTCTTCAGAGGAGCGATAAGACTCAGGCCTCAAAGAAAGCCGAGGTTTTCCAAGTGGGATCTTCCCCTTGTCCTAAATTTCTTTTCGGAAAAGGAAATACGTGTGGATCAAGCAGCTATTAAAGATCTCTCTCTTAAAGCTGTATTCCTAGTGGCTATAACATCAGCCAAAAGGGTCTCCGAAATCAGTTCCCTAGGATGTAAAGAACCATTCCTTACCTTCTTCCCTGACCGGGTAGTCCTGATTCCTATGCTCGGATCAAAACCTAAGGTAACATCGGTTTTTCATGAGAATCAGGAGATTGTTCTTCCAATTTTCCGGGCAACTGAGACTCTAGCATTCACCCTTTGGATGTGGGAGAAGTTTTAAGGCAATACCTTGAAGTCACTGCCTCTTTCCGAAGATCCGATCATTTGTTTGTTTATTTTCAAGGAAAGAACAAGGGTTTGCGTGCTTCCTCCAGAGTCATTGCAGCTTGGATCGTTCAGGCTATACAAGGGGCTTATGCAGTCAAGGGTCTGGCTCCTCCAGAAGCGATGACCGCTCATTCTACTAGGAGCGTTTCTACGTCATGGGCAGCTTCCCGTCATGTATCCCCGGAAGTAATCTGCAAGGCGGCCTCTTGGTCGTCGATCAACACTTTTATGACACACTATTGTGTAGAACCGGCTTCTTTGTCTTCGGTTAATTTTGGTTTGCATGTCTTGTCTGTTGACGGTACCAAATAAACCTTTTTTTCTTTGAACCAGCAATTTCCCACCCGGGAGTGTATGGCTAGTCATTTCCCATACGTAGGCTGCCATGGAGTCTGTCAGGAAAATGGAAAATTTATATCAAATACTTACCGTAATTTTCCTTTCCTGATGGACTCCATGGCAGCAGGAGTTCCCTCCCATTTGCTGGAGTAGGCTATATTATGGAACACGGTCTATGGCTAGAAGCAAAGATTTATGGGAGTGGGGTCCTATGAGGTATGAGAGGCGGGATTAACCCATACGTAGGCTGCCATGGAGTCCATCAGGAAAGGAAAATTACGGTAAGTATTTGATATAAATTTTCCATTTTTTCCCTGTTCTTATTCCATACATTTTTTCAATCCAAACCTTCCTAAAAGATGACCACACACAGGTTAAGTGTTACAACAGATTCCAGCAAACATTTTGATAACTGGAAATCTGTTGGGCCATGTAATGAGTTAACTAGAGGGTGATAACAGGCACTGACCAATTAAGAATGAAGAAAAAGAAAATAGCAGGATTACCATAAAGCAATTGGATTATTAATGGGCTTTAATTTGTAAGGGTTCTTTCACACCATATTGCACATAAAAAAAAATATCACAGCAACATATTGAAAATACATGTGCATCAATGTGCTTTTACCATGCATTTTCATATGTACTGCATTTTGTTGTATTTTTATGCAAATTGGCATGTGTGTTCTGTTCATGTCATCCGTTGTAAGTGACAGGTCCATGGACCATTTTTTTTTTCTCTTTACGTTCAATTGCATTTACATGTGGTCCTATGTGTTGCATTAAAATGCAGACAGGTTGCATTTTAACACGTAATGCACTGCAACACACATGTGCACAACATTGTGGTATAAAAAAAAAAAAATAAATTACACACTGTTTTCTATGTGCCCTTTCAGTGACCTGCGTTGATCCAGTACATATTAAAAAAAAGCATCTTACTGCACACAGTGTGAAGGAGCCTTTAAACTGTCTGGCGGAAGAACCATCCCCAATAAAACACTTAGAAATCAGTTTCCAACTTTTCATTTCTCTGCAATGTTTGCAGTGCAGTTTAAAACTTTTTGGTGAAGTTATCTGGCAGTTGTTCTCTCAATTTGATAAATAAGGTTACAAAATTCTTATTCTTGGATAGTACTGGGGATTGCTCTAAATGTCCACTTTCTTGGCCAAAAGATACATCAAGGGTCAGAAGCAGGAAAAAAAAATAAAATAAAAAAAAAAAAAATATTGGTGAGGGCAAAAGATACAAGCTCATAATCTATGACTCCATTACTTCTCTAAACAGATAGTCATTGCAATATTGCTCCCCCAAAAATATATATATTTATAAAATAAATAATAAAACTGTAAAGATAATTGCAGTTTGTACATATCTGAAAACTTCAACCTGACATGAAGGGACAATAATAAAGCATTTAGATAACAAGAAATTTGCTTGAGCGCTCAGAATTGCCTGGCAGTCTACACAGAACTCCAAAGAGCTATTACAACTGATTTCAACTTATTATAAAAGCAAGAAAATGATACAAAGCAATAATATGACAACATACAGTACGTATAGGCTCGGACAGGCTCTGTGCCACTAATTGCTGCGGCTCTTTGCTACTAGCAGTTCAAGCAAGAAGTCTTAATTCCAACCAATTCTCTCAAAATTCCTACATCTGACTATTCCATTCCATTAGACTTCAAATTCACAACTTTCACCTGAGTAGAGAAGAGAGGGCTTCCAAAAAGGTCTGTCTGCAGCTCATAAAACCAAACAACAATCAATGTAGAAACGTGGCCTTGTATTGAAAACTAGGTGGAAAAGTCACCAACTCACATCTCTTTCTCTAGCTTATTACCACCCAACAGGTCTTGGTTTACACAGTTCCTTATATGTGGATCAATCTAAGAGCACTGGTCGGAAATACCGACCTGGCTATTGTCTAGATAAGGCTTCCTGGAAATACACAGATTTATCAGAATAATGGGAATTTATATACCAGCTTTCTGCTCAGCAGTGTTTGATTAGCTAGATAGGGAAAGTAATTCATGCTGCCCCAGCTGAGGGAGGTATCTGTACACAAAAGGTGTTCAAAGCAATATGGGACAAGTCACACAGGATTTTAGCTAGGTCTACATACAATTTTAATCAAATCATTGTGATACTCTATTATTTTGTCTGAATATTTTCAAGGTGATATAAATTAAATAAAAAGACATGAAAAATGTACGACCATTTTAATAGAATCAAAATGTGATATTTTTGACAAAACAGCATAAAAATAAAAACTATAAATACAACTGAAAATACTAATTGCATCCACAAAAAGATCCATGCAAACATTGACGCATGTGTGGGCAGCAACAGGCTAGTCATATCCCATTGGATATTTCATCACTTCCAGTGAAACATCCTAGATTTGCTGAGGATGGACTCTTGTCTTACCTGCCATTTGGTTGAATTGTAATTTGATTTTCAAGCTAGTTCCTTGGCAAACTGCAAATGTGTGCTCACAATCACATATTATAGCAGTAAGCTCCATTGGTGTTCAGACTAGTCACATCCCCAATGAAATTCATCTAATGTATGGTCGGCCACAGATTTGTGTCAATGACACTTGCATATACGTGATCAATGGGCAGTGCTGGGGTAGCTTCAATCAGTCCACAGTGATTGGAAACTAGTACAGAGCGTGACACATGGGCAAGGAAGCAGCTATGCACCCAGCCAAGACAAAGAGTACTTTATCATCAGAGTAAAAAAAAACTACACCGAGAAAGAAATAAAATTGTGGGCAAATAGACAGGTAAGACAGGTATTTGCACCCACTTCCGGCATAGACTCCCATGGGAGTCTATGCCTCTTCCTGCCCCCACCGCGCTGTCTGCTGGGAACACACAGCTCCCAGGAGAGAGCGGGGACCACTAGGGACGTACAGCGCGACTCACGCATGCGCAGTAGGGAACCGGGAAGTGAAGCCGCAACGCTTCACTTCCTGATTCCCTCACCTAGGATGGCGGCGGCAGCTGCCGAGAACCGAGCAGGTTCTCGGCGTCCCCTGCCGACATCGCTGGACCCTGGGACAGGTAAGTGGCCATGTATTAAAAGTCAGCAGCTGCAGTATTTGTAGCTGCTGGCTTTTAATATTTTTTTTTTTTGGCGGTGTGGGTGAACCCCCGCTTTAACAGGATGTGAATACCATTACAGTGAATCATTCAATATCAAGATCTAACTTCTACAGGTGGGCAAAAAAGAACCTCCACCACAAATTCCCCCAAAGAAGCTGAGAACTTTTTAAATCAAATAAAGACCTGCAGCTGAGCTTAAAGCAGTGCAGCCGGATCCCTACAGTGAGGAAAAAAAGTTCTCAATATATTTAATAATATGTCCCACTCTTCTAGTAGTGTAAGGAACATCACATTCATACCACGATTCATCATTGCTTTTCATTCTAACCAAAACTGATACACGTATTAACATTACATTAGTAGTATTTAGACTTTGATAGGACCAACATAGCTATATCCTATAAATAAAAAATACATTTCTTTGATAACTGATTGGAGATGTTAAGACTCTGTAAATTTCATCCAAATGGCTGTATTCTGTACAATCCTGTGCAAATTACTGGAAAAAATAAAATAAAATTAAAAAAACATATTTTTTGCTATAAGGCTTTGACCCTACAGTTTTCACAGCAATAACTATTGTCCAGCACAGTACCATGTTTTACAAGCCTTCAGTTCAATGACGAATCATCAATCAAATTAGGCATCCTGTCCAGCTGCAGCACCCTTGAGTTGAAATGCCTATTGGCAGTCAGTCAGTCAGTCGTCTATTATCATACAAACATCTCCTGATCCGTCCCATGGAGGCTGGGGTTTCTGTCTTTCCCACTGTGAAGGATCATTCTGTTCTCCCCAGCGTGAGGTGTCATTTTGCTCTGACCATCGAGTATGATCATTCGGATCTTCTCCTTCATCCACCAGGTCATCATCTGCATCTACTGTCTCTACAGGGTCATTGTCATCGTATTCTTCATCTCTAGGGAAGTCATCCATCACTTGCTCTACACCCGCCTCTTGGAGTCCTGGTTGGGATTTATCGACACAGTCTACGCAAACTCCATAGCGCCGAGATCCATGCCGAATTCCTACACTTGCTGCGAGCATGAAGATCTTTTTACATACCATGCACTTGTATTTCTTGTCTTTTTTATGCACCAAGGAATGTCTCTTGACATGCTCTCTTCTAGTAAACAGCTTTCCACAGATGTCACAGCTAAAAGATCTCACTCCTGTGTGAATGAGTAAGTGTCTTTTAAGTGTTCTTCTGTATTTTGCGACATAGTTGCAGTGAGGACATTTTAATTTATTCATGTTCATTAGCCCAGTGGATGCATCTCCATACTCCCAAGCTTCTCTCGGCCAGGGCTCTGGGAACATGCCAAATTTGAACTCCTTTGAGGTGCCTGCTGCATCCTGGAAGCACTGTATCCTCGTCTACATAAGGAACCATTAGAGAAGTGGCCTCTCTACAGTAAAATATAAAGGTAGCAGAAGTGCATATGTACCATCATCCAGAAATCAATATCAAAAGGGGGTTGGAAGCCTGATCCCCGGTCAGGCGACCAAAAAATGGAGTATATTGGACTATTACGGTACAGTAATTAAGGGTAACCATAAGACCAAGTGGCAACAATAATAAAATTATAATTCATTTATTGATGCAATGAACAGAACATGATAATACAAAAACACTTAATAAAAATACAGGCATATCACCAATGGATTCAATAGTATACAGTACAGCACAAAATCTCAGATATCATATTCCTCGACTAGTTTCGCGGACACAATCCGCTTCATCAGGAGGGAATCTGAAGATAAGTTTTTTCTGACTAAACAGTCTGAACCTGACAATTAAAAAAATATGAGGTTTACAAACATACATGATCAGATAATTTATGTTCCAGCATCAAAACATACACATAGATAATGGAGATAGGGGGGGAGGGGAGAGAAGGAATCTGCTTACCCAGGTCCCAGCAGACCCCAAGCACAAGGCCCCAACACCAACAAATGATCTCCCACGGCAACCTGGGGGAGCTAACGAAATAACGGAATAATAAGGATAAAATGTATATTAGAATTGAGGTACCCTAAATTGCCACGTACAGGAAGAAGTGAAACATAAATTGGTGAGTATGGAGAAAGGTGATGACAAGGGGGGGTAGGTGGGTGAATGTTGTGGAAATTGCCAAAAATTAAAGTCGCATTATGTAGAGAGTGAAAGATTACAATAGGTGACCAACCAAATAAGAGGAGGTGATAATGAAAAGGGCATAGAGGTGTTGTATGATATAAGTGAAAGGGTGCACAAGTGAGGAGATGGGGCTGGGGAAGGGAAGGGGAATGGGGGTGGAGAAGGGGATAGGGGAGTGGGGAAGAGGGGTAGTGAGGGATTGGGAGGGAAACAGGGGGGGGGAAGAAAAAGAAAAGGGGAAAGAAGGAGAGGGGGGAAAAACGAGGGAGGATAGGTGAAAAGGGGGAAGAGGGAGAGAGGGGGGGAGGAAAGAAGGAGGGGGGGAGAAAGAAGAGGGGGGAGGGGGAAGTGAGAAGGAGAATAGCTGTGAACATATGGGTAAAAAGGGGCCAAACGGTACCTGGAACTAGTGAAAGCATAGAAGGGCTCCCGAAGGGGACACCCTGCCAGAAACTGGTTCCATAATAGGGTAGAAGGGAGGGTAATAGGAAGGACTGCAAGCGATGGGCGAACACAGACCAAGGCATATTCACCTAGGCCTAGGACAGCTGCAAGGTAAAATACGGTAGTTTAGAGATACATGATGTTAGTGCCCAGGGATATGGGACTTGGGTAGAAGGGTGGATAGGTACTTACCATAGACTTACACTGGGCTGGCTAAGGTATAGGCACCCAAGGGCAGCAGACCGAACCGTCCGGCTGGCAGGCATAGCCTGCTATAAATAGCTCCCAACCCTGCGATGCTGCACCGCGCGTCGGTGGGACGTCGGCGCATGACGTCACAGGGTCAGAGGTTCCACACAGCGCGCGCGCGAGGAGATCGCGCGCGCACGCATGCGCACCGGCTGCATGGCCACGGGAACGTAGTCCCAGCCAAGGCTGGTGCAAGAGGAGGGGGCGGTCCTGTGTGGGAGACCGATCCCTCCACCAGGGACCTCACTAGGCCGCCGCGGGAGAACACAGGGGGAGGAGTCCGCGCCGGCGCTCGTGCCAGGACCAAGACTGGGGAAGCAGAGGTCTCCATAAAACAAAATATGAAAACAACAATATAAGAGTTGATCAAACATAAAAAAAGGTAGATACAATATAGAAAAAAATAATTGAAAAGCTTAATTAGGGTAAACTAGGGATGGTGATACCCTAGAGACCGGTGCAATGATCCCACCGAGACACAAACCCATAACACCTAACTGCATGATATGCATATAAGTTTAAGGAGGGCCAAAGACAATAACACATGATTGGGTAAAAACATGTGGAAAGAGGGCGGGTAGCCAAGGTAAGGGTGTCTGGCCGACCTACTGGGCATCTGTCTCGGAGGGTTGCATCGGGGCTAAAAATTAGCCATAATGTAGTATAAAGGGATAAAATTGCGCATACTAGAGGCCCCCCCAAAAAACACACAAGATTGTGTGTCAGTGGGGGTTGATTAAAAATGAAGGGTGGGATAAATGGGGTCCGCAGGGTGGAGGGCATTGATAGCCCCTCCACTGAGACAGCCTACCCAGGTGTCCCGCTCGACATAAAAACGGGTGTGTTATCCACCCAATGTATACGATTAGAGAAGTGGCCTCTCTACAGTAAAATATAAAGGTAGCAGAAGTGCATATGTACCATCATCCAGAAATCAATATCACAATGCTGCTGCAGCATTGTGTTACCATCTACTTGGAGTTCACTGTTTGGAGGGTTCAAATCTTTTGGTGGTTTGGTTTTTTTCTCCTGGGCTTGTTGGCCTCTTGCAAACCAACTGAATTTGAAGCCATATCTTTCCACACAAATACCTTTCCCTGAGCTGGGGGCTCAATTTCTGTCACTTCTGGAGAACTGTCCTAAATCCACGTGGAGTCATTGGCTTGAAAGTTATCAGCTGCAGGATCTTCTAAGCTAAATCCATCTGTTTCAAGTTTTATGTTACTTGCCAGATTTGTAAGATTACGGGTAGCCCAAAAACTGGCCACTTTCTGATCCCAGGAAGCAATGCCATCTTTGTTCTTCCTTTTGTTATAGTTTACAACAACGGACTCCGGAGCTTCAGATTTTATACTTATATTCAAGGCATCTTTGATGAAATTACGACACGACTGGACAACTTCAGTCATCTGGAGATAGCTGGCCACGGTCATCACTTCTATGGCATTTTGGCTGGTGAGTACAAGATTACCAGAGTACATAAAGTCTAAAATGACTGAAAAACCATGCACAGCAACAACATCCAAGTAAGTAACGGTGGTTTGGTCACGGCTTTCTTTGTTTGTAAAACAATACAAGGTTTTAAAAAAGCCGCTGCCTGCAACCAGGATATTCTTGTGGGCTGAAGACTTTGCCATTTACTACAATATTGACATCACAAAGAATGCTCTTTTTCCTCTGGTCATTGAGTTCTTGTAAAAGTTGGTAACAGTAGGAATTTTCATTTGGCTTTATACTATAGTCACTGTAGGTCTCTGGCACTTCCTTCTTTTTTTCTGACTCCTGTATGGCGGGGTCGTTGAGCCGGTGCTCGGCGGTCTGTCCGTGTCGGACCAGTAGGGCCCGCTTGTAGCTCCGGGTGCCCTTGGTGAGCTCGTCGTGTCTGGCCTGTTCATTGGAGTGACACCAGGTACAGGACATGAGGCCGTTCTCCTGGGAGAAGTGCAGCCAGAGGAACTCGTGTAGCCATGATCCCTGGAAGGAGCAGTGCAAGCTGGGGAGAAGGGACTGGGGCCGGGTGGAGGGTAGGAGGCCGAAGCGGCAGGGCCCATCACCTTCTCCTTCTCCCGGGATCAGGGTGCAGTCCTCCTTGTCCCCCTCCACCGCCTTCCCGCCATCCTCGTCCTCCTCCTCCTCATCATCTTCATCCTCATCACTTCTCTCCCCGCTCACCGAGGGCGCCGGTCACCCCTCTGCCCAACACCGCCGCCATCTCCTTCACCCCGGGGTAGGCCTCTCCGTCCTCCTTGTCATCCTCCAGCAGGCCCTCCGGGTCCAGCTCCACTTCCACCTCCTCTTCCTCCCCGCTACCTCCTCCTCCATTCAGCTGTTGGCCCAGAGCCCAGGCCGAGGCCTCCTCCTCCGAGCTGATGCCATTATTGTTGTTATTGTTCCCGGCAACGATGGCGGTGGCACTCAGACCTCCTCCACCTCGCCGGAAAGGGGAAGGGGAACCCCGTGCCAAAAATTTTTAAAAAATGGAGTGGGGTCCCCCCAAAAACCCATACCAGACCCTTATCTGAGCACGCAACCTGGCAGGCCGCAGGAAAAGAGGGGAGGACGAGAGAGCACCCCCCCTTCCTGAACCGTACCAGGCCACATGCCCTCAACATTGGGAGGGTGCTTTGGGGTAGCCCCCCAAAACACCTTGTCCCCATGTTGATGGGGACAAGGGCCTCATCCCCACAATCCTTGCCCGGTGGTTGTGGGGGTCTGCTGGCGGGGGGCTTATTGGAATCTGGAAGCCCCCTTTAACAAGGGGACCCCCAAATCCCGGCCCTCCCCCTGTGTAAAATGGTACCCCTACCATTTCACAAAAAAAGTGTAAAAAATGTTAAAAATGACAAGAGACCGTTTTTGACAATTCCTTTATTTAAATGCTTCTTCTTTCTTCTATCTTCTATCTTCTTTCTTCTGTCTTCTATATTCCTTTGGTTTCTTCCTCCATCTTCTTCTTCTTCTGGTTCTTCTGGTTCTTCCTCCGGTGTTCTCGTCTGGCATCTTCCTCTGTGGCGTCTTCTTCCCTTCTTCTTCTTGGGCCGCTCCGCATCCACCATGATGGGAGGCTCCCGCTGCGTGATGCTTCTCGTTTTCTGACGGTTCTTTAATAATGGAGGGCGGGGCCACCCGGTGACCCTGCCCCCCTCTGACGCACGGGGACTTGAAGGGGACTTCCCTGTGGCATTCACCGTGGCATCAGAGGGGGGAGGGGTCACCCGTTATGTAACGGGTGACCCCGCCCCCTCTGACATTACAGGGAATGCCACAGAGAAGTCCCCGTCAAGTCTCCGTGCATCAGAGGGGGGCGGGGTCACCGGGTGGCCCCACCCTCTATTATTTAAGAACCGTCAGAAGGCGAGAAGCATCACACAGTGGGAGCCTCTCATCATGGTGGATGCGGAGCGGCCCGAAAAGAAGAAGGGAAGAAGACGCCGCAGAGGAAGATGCCGGACGAGAACACCGGAGGAAGAACCAGAAGAAGAAGAAGATGGAGGAAGAAACCGAAGGAAGATAGAAGATAGAAGAAAGAAGATAGAAGATAGAAGAAAGAAGAAGCATTTAAATAAAGGAATTGTCAAAAACTGTCTCTTGTAATTTTTAACATTTTTGACACTTTTTTTGTGAAATGGTAGGGGTACTTTTGTACCCCCTTACCATTTCACACAGGGGGGAGGGCTGGGATCTGGGGGTCCCCTTGTTAAAGGGGGCTTCCAGATTCCGATAAGCCCCTTGCCCGCAGACCCCCACAACCACCGGGCAAGGGTTGTGGGGATGAGGCCCTTGTCCCCATCAACATGGGGACAAGGTGTTTTGGGGGGCTACCCCAAAGCACCCTTCCAATGTTGAGGGCATGTGGCCTGGTACGGTTCAGCAGGGGGGGTGCTCTCTCGTCCCCCCCTCTTTTCCTGCGGCCTGCCAGGTTGCATGCTCGGATAAGGGTCTGGTATGGATTTTTGGGGGGACCCCACGCCATTTTTAAAAAAAAAATTGGTGCAGGGTTCCCCTTAAAATCCATACCAGACCTGAAGGGTCTGGTATAGATTTTGAGGGGGACCCCACGCCATTTTAAAAAAAAAATTTGGCCGGGGTTCCCCTTAATATCCATATAAGACCTGAAGGGCCTGATATGGAATTTAGGGGGACCCTCCACGTCATTTTTTTTTAAATTTTGGTTCGGGATTCCCCTGTGGGGAATTCCCATGCCGTTTTTATTAATGAACTTTTATGTGTATTGTTGGACCGGCAATTCATTAATAGCCGCGAGTAGTTTTAAATTACTTTTTTTCCTTTGAAATGTCATTTTGCTGTCAGACTGTTCTAAACACGGGAAACATGCTCCCCATTACAGGCATACTATAGACACCCCCCAGCTACAAAAATTTAAAGGAATATTACACTTTTATTGTTTCACTTTAAGCATTATTAAAATCACTGCTCCCGAAAAAATGGCCATTTTTAAAACTTTTTTTGCATTGATACATGTCCCCTGGGGCAGGACCCAGGTCCCCAAACACTTTTTATGACAATAACTTGCATATAATCCTTTAAAATTAGCACTTTTTATTATTCATGTTCATGTCCCATAGACTTTAACGGTGTTCGCGTGTTCAAACAAATTTTTTGCCTGTTCGCATGTTCTGGTGCGTAACCGAACAGAGGGGTGTTTGGCTCATCCCTACACAGGACCCTTTTTTTGGTCCGCAGAAAAATCGGATCGCATGGGTGTTGTCTGAATTTGCACTTCACTCTGCGATTTGTGAACTGATTTGGAGGTGTCATTAGCTTTCTATTGACACTCCCAGCAGTTTGCATATGTCAGTATGAACTGCTTGCGAGTTGTATGCGATGCGGGAACCCACACTGGATTCGCAGGGTTCCCGCATCGCTCCAGTGTGAACTAGCCCTGACCCTAGGTTCCCACCTATGCATTTTTTTGTGCATTTTGCAGTTTGCAGAAACACTCTACAGTCCATTTAACATGGTTTCCTATGGTACTAGTTCACATCTATGTGTTTTGCGGCCAGTGCAATTTTTGAAAATGGTCGGGGACTTTTTTCATGTGATTTGCGGATAATAGATTGGAAATGGAACCGCACCAGAAATGCAACTGTTGCGTTTGTGATGCAATTTTTGATGTGTTTTGCGGTTATTATTTTAACACTGTATATAACTGGTTGCTAAGCGGGAGCCGGGAAGCCAGCCGCCGTGTCCTTAACAACCAATGAGTCATCAGCTGTCAGCGGCTTCCCCACTGAAAGTAAAAAAAAACTCCAGGCAAAAAAAAAAAAATTGCAAAAAAACTGCATGGTAGTACCCACTGGTACTGGTAGACCCAAAGGGGACCCCCCACGCCAAAAGTTAAAAAAAAATGGTGTGGGGCCACCCCCAAAATCCATTCCAGACCCTTATCCGAGCATGCAACCTGGCAGGCCACAGGAAAAGAGGGAGGGACAAGAGAGCGCCCTCCCTGAACAATACAAGGCCACATGCCCTCAACATGGGGAGGGTGCTTTGGGGTCCCCCCAAAACACCTTGTCCACATGTTGATGGGGACAAGAGCCTCATCCCCACAACCCTTGCCTGGTGGTTGTGGGGGTCTAAGGGCAGGGGGCTTATCGGAATTTGGAAGCCAGCTTAATTCGTCCCTGCACTACTTTGGTTTGACTTTGATGTGACTTGAGGTCCATATACCGCAAGATTACACAGGCATTGGTCGCAGAAGTGCAAATGGGGCCTAATTCAAAGGTGTTATCAATGAATTTCATTAGCTTCCTTTCACACTTGGCCGACTTTTCATACAACTTGAGGTCCATAAGGCCCCTTTCAAACTTGTGCGACCTGAAAGTCCCGCGATTTTGCAGCACTTATTGCTGCAAATTTGATGTGATTTGAAGCAATGGCAGTGAAATCTTGAGGTCTATGGATGTAGGAGTCGCAGGACAAGTCGCACAAGTGTGAAAGGGGCCTTAGGGCTGTTTCACACTGCTGTGCTGTCCCACATCGGATATGATTTGCCCCGCACTGCAAATCACATGCGATGTCTGTGTGATGCAAACTCAGCCATACAGATTGTATGGTTGAGTTGTATTGCATTCGAGCCAAACTCGCACAGGACCCTTTTTTTGGTCCGCAGCAGAATCGGATCGCATGGGTGTTGTCTACGCCAATTTTTTATTTAGATTTTTACTCTATATTCCTGGGAACCGGCAATTCATTACAGCCGCAAACTATTTTAAATGACATTTTTTTCTTTAGAAATGTAATTTTTTTGCGGTACAGTAATAAACACTGGAAAGATGCGCTACTTTACAGGTATACTAAGGACACCCCCCAGGCACGATATTTAAAGGAATTTTTAATTTTTATTGTTTCACTTTAAGCATTATTAAAATCAGTGCTCCTGAAAAAACGTCTGTTTTAAAAACATTTTTTACAATTGATACATGTCTCCTGAGGCAGGACCCAGGTCCCCATACACTTTTTATGGCAAAGAACTTGCATATAAGCCTTCAGTGAGAACTTTGGATTTTGCAGTATATCACTATAGTAAATGACCCCCTTTGTGTCCAAGAGGGTTATACTAAGGTTTTGATCTGTATTTATTTCTTTAATTGGTGATTGTAACATTTTGTGATGTTTGTTATTTCAGGAAAGAAGTTCTAATTGATTATGTTGAATATATCCCTATTTGACATTGATGTAGGAGAATGATTTCTCCTGATGACTCTTCTCTCTATAAAATGAATACATGCAATTGTATATTGTGGTATTTTTTAGCAAAGGATAATAATTAAATGGTTAATTCAATCAAATAATAAAGAGATTGATTCCACACTTTTGAATGAGTATAAAATGTATATGATTTTTTGTATTGTGGCATTTGTTCTTATCTGAGGAAGGGCACTAACAACCTAGCCTGAAACTGTCGTGGAGCAAACTATGCATGCTTGTAACTTTTTTTCATTTTTAAATGAATTTTAAGTGCAGCAATCCTTATATATATATATATATATATATATATATATATATATATATATATATATACACACACACACACACACACACACACACACACACACACAAAGTACAGTGGATATAAAAAGTCTACACACCCCTATTAAAATGTCAGGTTTCTGTGATGTGAAAAAAATGAGACAAAGAGAAATAATTGCAGAATTTTTTTCATCTTTAATGTGACCTGTAAACTGTACAACTCAATTGAAAAACAAACTGAAATATTTTAGGTGGAGGAAAATAAAAAAAAAATAATAATAATATGGTTGCATAAGTGTGCACACCCTTAACCACTTCCCACCTGGCCTATAGCAGAATGACGGCCGGGCGGTGGTTCCATTATCCTGACTGGGCGTTATATGACATCCTGCAGGATAACAGCTGCTGCACGCCCGTGGGGGCGCGCATCACAGCGATCGGTGGTGCGCTGTGTCAGTGTTACCACGTGATCAGCCATGTCCAATCACAGCTAATCACGATGTAAACAGGAAGAGCCGTTCATCGGCTTTTCCTCACTCGCGTCTGACAGAAGCGAGTAGAGGAGAGCCGATCGGCGGCTCTCCTAACGGGGGGAGGTCTGTGCTGATTGTTTATCAGCGCAGCCCCCCCTCGGATCCTGCCCAGGACCACCATTATGCCGCCCAGGTCCACCAGCAGGGCCATCCACACTGGACTGCATATCAGTGCCACCCATCAGTGCTGCCTACCAGTGCCCATCAGTGCCGCATATCATTGCCCATCGTCGGTGCCTGTCAGTGTCCACTCATTGGTGCCACCTCATCGGTGCCGCCTTATCAGTGCCCGTCAGTGCTGCCTTATCAGTGCCCATCAGTGAAGGAGAAAACTTACTTAATTACGAAATCAAAAATCAGAAACAAAAACTTTTATTTTTTTCAAAATTTTCAGTCTTTTTTTATTTCAGAGGGGAACAACGGTGGAAGGATTATAGCGGTGCCGATCACAAAATAATACAGGATCTATATTTAAAAGTATCAAATTTTATTACAATGAATTAAAAAGAAGCAATAATACAATATATACAGACACATATACAGAAACAAAAATGATGTAGAGGAGTAAGTAGGCAATCTACAAGCCGAAAAGATGGTGACCAGTATGGTGGTAACAGGTCTCTTCTTCCCTACTTGTTTTGCCAAGGCATTGGCTTCATCAGGGGTATAGAATACAAGAGAGTACATACATTGCTCTGAAAAAAAGAGATAAAAAGCACTGATTCATGGAAATGAAAAATCATATCAGACAGATGCGTATTAACGAATGATAAGGCAGCATGATAATATATGTCCAGGCCCCTTCCCCCACGTAGTCACACCAACAGCCCCTCCCAGATAGTGGGATGTCCCATAAACCCAAAATACCAACCAAACGTACCCCAGTAGCTCCAAAAAGCAGGGTCAGTGCAGTCCAACACCGAAGGGGGCAACAAGCCCACACGGCCACACTATGGCTGTAGGGGGCCAAAGGAAGACCTAGTAAAAACTAAAAGAAAGAAAAAAATTGAATAAAAATAAAAACAAAATGGCTCAAAATAGCTCATATCAATGTCATAAAACGAGCTGAATAGCCTCAATACATACCAAAGTCTTCAAAAATATATAGAAAAAGGGGCGCTGTGTTTATCCAAGGAAAATGGTCCGACCAGCAAAGGGCATACGCTTGGATGGACTTAAAAGGAAGGTTGCTAGATAGAAGCAAAACATAATTAAAAAGATCAGAGAAGGTGGTATGTGAAAAAGATTAGATAAATTAAAGTGGATGTAAACCGAAAATTTTTTTTTTATATCATACTGTAGAGCAATCCTCTTTTATTTTTCAGTGAGAAAAATCTTGACAAACTGAGAAAAACTTTGTCAAATACTCTCCCTTGCTGTGAGTGACAGCCTAAGACACAGGCATTATTTTTAAAATTCCCTCCCCCACTCTTTCTTCAGCAGCTCTGCAAGGATTGGCTGTTCCACACCTCAGCATGATTTGGCACGCTGAAGTCATGTGGTTACTTTCCTGTCTTATTACTGGATGTTAAAGATCATAGCAGAAGTTCAGCAGAAGTTCAGTGTTAGAAATAAACAGGAGAAAATGCATATTGACAAGGGGAGTGTAGAGGTGGGCGGGGAGTCTACTGACATCACGACTCCACCCACCGAGCTCCAGACAACAGACCCACCCACAGAATATACAGTTTTTCGGGTCTAATAACAGACAGAGGGGAGACATTTGACAGGTAAAGATACATGCAGGAGGCATGTATATCCTTATAGATAACCCCCATGGCAGTAGTTTAGAAAGGATGACATTGGGTTTACATCCACTTTAAATAAACTGCATACAGGTTAAAAACCCTATCCATTGCTGAGGAGGCTTACCCCGGAGGCAGTGTGGTACAATGCAGGTCACTAAGCAGGCTTTAAAGTAATGAAGATAGGTAGGAGACCATGGTGAAGGACAAAGTCAGTTGTAAATGGCCAAAAGTGTCCAAACACACAGCGGTCACAAACCTAATCAATGAAAAGATGGAACAAAGTAACTAAAATGAAAAAGAGAGCATTTACGTAAAGTACCTATCAGCTGTAAGGAGATAGGCATCAACCAGATAGAGCTACAGTAGGAAATTACCTTTAATTCAGATATACAGTGTTTCAGCGCCCCAGTAAGTCAGCAACTGACCATGAACCGTGTTGACCTTATAAGGCCCCCCCATCCGATTGGTAAAGAAGCCAGACAATCGGGAGCGGACAGAAAACAGCCTTCGCGCCTGTGCAGTAGCGGCCGACTGGACGCCTACAATGCCCAGAATGCCATGCACAATGAAAGCCATACTGCAAGGAAAGACCATGCAACGTAGTCAAAGGTGGGCGTGACAAATCAAAGCCCCCAACGGTGGGAGGGACAGAACGTCTGACAGAACGTCTGCCATAACCAATAGGAGGATGTAAAAAGTGGCAGATATACACAGGGAAAGCTACGGGGCGAGCGGAGGCTGAGGGGCGGGCTTAATGTCGTAGACACCAAGCCCTTGGGTGTCCATATAGCCAAAGGCCATAGACCAAAGTGCCCCCCAAGGGTGGACCAGCAACAAACCATGCGTAGATGGGAATCAGGGTAGGTTGGGAGAAATAGAACAGGGAAAAGTGAAGAACCAGTGGAGCAAACAAGGAGAACGGGACGGACAGGAGAAGCCATGCAATGCTCCAATATATATGACAATTCTAGCACGTACCAAATCATCCAATATATCCAAGCATCATATCTTAATAAGATGATAACAGTGTACAACTAGGTAACAGAAATACTATAAAGTATAATACAGTAATGTGATCAACAATGCAAAAAATTATTCAAACGTATAACACAATAAACAGAACATAAAAAAAGGTAAGGAAATATTTTAAATTACCAAAGTTATGATAAAAAACAAAAATCAAAGTTTATTATTATGTAAAGAGTTTGAAACAGGAAAGTTCCCTGTGTAGATCCCGAAGAAGGTGGAGGGATCAAAAGGGAGGTGGAACGTCAATTGCGGAAAAGGGGAGGATATTAAGGCGATGGAACGCAAGAAGAGCCAACTATATGTGAGGGGCTGTTGGTGTGACTACGTCGGGGAAGGGGTCTGGACATATATTATCATGCTGCCTTATCATTCATTAATACGCATCTGTCTGATATGATTTTTCATTTCCATGAATCAGTGCTTTTTATTTCTTTTTTCAGAGCAATGTATGTACTCTCTTCTATTCTATTCCCCTGATGAAGCCAATGCCTTGGTGAAACTAGTAGGGAAGAAGTGACCTGTTATCACCATACTGGTCACCATCTTTTCGGCTTGTAGATTGCCTACTTGCTCCTCTACATCATTTTTGTTTCTGTATATATGTCTGTATATATAGTGCTATTGCTTCTTTTTAATTCATTGTAATAAAATTTGACACTTTTTAATATAGATTTATATAGAATTATATATTATTTTGTGATCGGCACTGCTATAATCCCTCCACCGTTGTTCCCCTCTGTAATTTATCTTCGGGATGAGGTGCCTTATCTATTAGGGACACAACAGCCAGTATCACTTTCTTTTTTTATTTGTTTAGCAAAAAATAAAAACCGCAGAGATGATAAAATACCACCAAAGGAAAGCTCTATTTGTGGGAAAAAAATGATAACAATTCAGTTTGGGTACAGTGTAGCAATTGTCATTTAAACAGCGACAGCGCAGAAAGCTGAAAATTGGCTTGGGCAGGAAGGTGTATAAGTGCCTGGTATTGAAGTGGTTAAACCAATCCTTTGTTGAAGCACCTATTGATTTTATTACAGCACTCAGTCTTTTTGGGTATGTGTCTATCAGCTTGGCACATCTTGGCTTGCCAATATTTGCCCACTCTTCTTTGCAAAAACACTCCAAACCTGTCAGATTTCCACTCCGATTCAGGTCTGGGCTCTGGCTGGGCCATTCCAAAACTTTAATCTTCTTCTAGTGAAGCCATTCCTTTGTTGATTGGGATGTATGCTTTGGGTCGTTGCCATGTTGAACGATTAAGTTCCTCATCATGTTCAGCGTTCTAGCCGAAGCCTGAGAGTTTTGTGGCAATATTGATTGGTATTTGGAACTGTTCATAATTCCCTCTACCGTGACTAAGACCCTGTTTCAGCTGAAGAAAAACAGCCCCAAAGCACGATGCTGCCACCACCATGCTTCACGGTGGGTATGGTGTTCTTTTGGTGATGTGCAGTGTTGTTTTAGCACCAAATATATCCTTTGGAATTATGGCTAAAAATGTCAACCTTGGCTTCATCAGACCTAAATACATTTTCCCACATGCTTTTGGGAGACTTCAGATGTGTTTTTGCAAAATCTGGCTGGGCTTGGATGTTTTTATTTGAAAGAAAAGGCTTCCATCTTGCCACTCTACCCCATAGCCCAGACATATGAAGAACAGGGGAGATTGTTGTCATATATACCACACAGCCAGTACTCCTTTAATGTTGCTGTAGGCTTCTTGGCAGCCTCCTTGACCAGTTTTCTTCTCATCTTTTCATCAATTTTGGAGGGATGTCCAGTTCTTGGTAATGTCACTGTTGTGCCATATTTTCTCTACTTGATGATGACTGTCTTCACTGTGTTCCGTGGTATATCTAATGCCTTAAAGATTCTTTTGTACCCTTCTCCTGACTGATACCTTTTAACAATGAGATCCCTCTGATTTTTTAGAAGCTGTCTGCAGGCCATGGGTTTTGTTGTAGGATGCTCCTAAAAAAATGTCAGGAAAGACCGACTAGAACATCTAAACTTTATTTGGGGTTAATCAGAGGCACTTTAAATGATGGCTGGTGTGTACTGACACCTATTTAACATGAGTTTGAATATGATTGCTTAGTTCTGAACACAGCTACATCCCCAGTTATAAGAGGGTGTACAAACTTATGCAAACACATTTTAGTTTTTTAGTTTTACTCCCCCCCTTGAAAGATTTCAGTTTGTTTTTCAATTGAGTTGTACAGTTTATAGGTCACATTAAAGGTGGAAAAAGTTCTAAAATTATTTGTTTTTCTCTCATTTTATTACATCACAGAAACCTGACATTTTAACAGGGATGTGTACACTTTTTATAGCCACTCTATATATTCTGCGTCTTTGAACAGGTATTTTTTTTCTTTACAAGCCATCATTGTTATGTCAGAGACTTTACTTGTGTACAGCAATTATTGTTAAAGCGGTTCTCTAGGCATACATTTGAACCAGTACCAAATGGTAATGTACAGCTCTTGGTCTATGGCAGGGAATTATTTTGAGTAGAAGCTTCTTCACATGCTTCTAGTTGCCCTGTTTTTGAAGCAGTAGCAAGTTTATTTTAATTTCTTTTTTCTATGTCATTTTTTTTCTGTATTCATGTCTGGTTGTAGATTGTTTAATGGATGTACTTATTCATTACGGCCATGTGAAACTAGCTTGTTGACTATCATGACTTGTTGATACTATTGCTATGCTCATGGACCCTCTAACTCATGACAAACTATATGCTTGCCTCCTGACAAATCATTTTAGACCCTTACTATGCTGGAACCTGTAAAACATATTTTCTTATGTATAAGAGGCTTAAGCTTTAGGTTTAAGCTTTCATTCATGTTTGAAGACCTATCATCACGTGGATTGCATGTCCTATTTTTTCAGGAAACCCATTTAAAGTCCTGACTGATTCAAGTGGCAAATACAATTCTTGATCTTATGCCGTGTACACACGGGCGGACTTTTAGACCAGACTGGTCCGACGGAACAAATCTGTCAGACAATCCAACAATCCAACCGTGTGTGGGCTTCATCGGACCTGCAGCTGACTTTTTTCGGTCGAAAATCAGACAGACTTTAGATTTAAAACATGTTTGAAATCTTTCCGATGGATTCGAGTCCAGTCGAAAAATCCATTCATCTGTATGCTAGTCCGTCAGAGGAAAACCGACCCTAGGGCAGCTATTGGCTACTGGCTATGAACTTCCTTATTTTAGTCCGATCGTACATCATCACGTATGAATCCGTCGGACTTGTGATCGTGTGTAGGCAAGTCCATTCGTTCGAAAGTCATTACAGCCTTTAGTTCAATGTTTTTTTTAATTATTGGTGATGGATCAGAACACAATAGTCTAAGTTGGTGAAGTAAAATAAAAAAATATATACATAAAACTATTTTTTAGAAATAAAAAAATGATAATTGGCATGCGCGTATGTATTCACCCCTTTTGTTATGAAGCCCATAAAAAGTTCTGGTGCAACCAATTACCTTCAGAAGTCACATAATTAGTGAAATGATGTCCACCTGTGTGCAAACTAAGTGTCACATGATCTGTCATTACATATACACACCTTTCTGAAAGGCCCCAGAGGCTGCAACACCTAAGCAAGAGGCACCACTAACCAAACACTGCCATGAAGACCAAGGAACACTCCAAACAAGTAAGGGACAATGTTGTTGAGAAGTACAAGTCAGGGTTAGGTTATAAAAAAAATATCCAAATCTTTGATGATACCAAATCTATCATAACCAAATGGAAAGAACATGGCACAAAAGTAAACCTGCCAAGAGACCGCCGCACACCAAAACTCAAGGACCGGGCAAGGAGGGCAATAATCAGAGAGGCAGCACAGAGTCCTAAGGTAACCCTGGAGGAGCTGCAGAGTTCCACAGCAGAGAGTGGAGTACATGTACACAGGACGACAATAAGCCGTATCCTCCATAGATTGGGCTTTATGGCAGAGTGGCCATAAGAAAGCCATTACTTTCAGCAAAAAACCAAAATGGCACATTTTGAGTTTGCAAAAAGGCATGTGGAAGACTCCCAAAATGTATGGAGGAAGATGCTCAGGTCTGATGAGACTAAAATGTAACTTTTTGGCCATCAAAGAAAACGCTATGTCTGGCGCAAACCCAACACATCTCATCACCCAAAGAACACCATCCCCACAGTGAAACATGGTGGTGGCAGCATCATGCTGTGGGTATGTTTTTCAGCAGTCGGGACTGGGAAACTGGTCAGAGTTGAGGGAAAGATGGATGGTGCTAAATACAGGGATATTCTTGAGCAAAACCTGTACCACCCTGTGTGTGATTTGAGGCTAGGACAAAGGTTCACCTTCCAGCAGGACAATGACCCCAAACTCACTGCTAAAGCAACACTTGAGTGGTTTAAGGGGAAACATGTAAATGTGTTGGAATGGCCTAGTCAAAGCCCGGACCCCAATCCAATAGGAAAATCTGTGGTCAGACTTAAAGATTGCTGTTCACAAGCACAAACCATCCAACTTGAAGGAGCTGGAGCAGTTTTGCAAGGAGGAATGGGCAAAAATCACAGTGGTAAGATGTGGCAAGCTCATAGAGACTTATCGAAAGCGACTTAGAGCTGTGATAGCTGCAGAAGGTGGCTCTACAAAGTATTGACTTTAGGGGGTGAATAGTTATGCACATTGACTTTTTCTGTTATTTTGTCCTATTTGTTGTTTGCTTCACAATAAAAAAATAAAAGCATCTTCAAAGTTGTGGGCGTGTTCTGTAAATTAAATGATGCAAATCCTCAAACAATTCATGTTAATTCCAGGTTGTGAGGCAACAAAACACGGAAAATGCCAAGGGGGGTGAATACGTTTGCAAGGCAAACCAAAATGTTGGCCACTAGGCTAGCAAAAGTTATAGATTTTTAGTAGATACAGACCAAATGGGTTTCATGCCCTATAAGGCCACTGATGGTAAAATACATGTAAATAGAATACAGAAAAATAAAATGTAAATACTGTAGAATATATTAATTGTAAACCTTAATCACCTTCACTTATTTTAAAAATAAACATTTTGTACCTTTTATGATAATTTATTAGGCAACCATGTGACTGCACAGCCTTCCTTCACATACCTTTCTCATAGTCTGGGTGTGCCTGTTTAGCAAACAAACATGCAGTTCTGACATCACACATGGCAGAGCCATGGTTTTTATAAATAGATTTATTCATAGATTGATTTGTCAAGATTAGGTGTATCTGCTAACCATAGAAATGCTGCCATGAATTAGACAGATCTGGTCTCCAAATAATGAAACCACAAGTGTCAATATTTCCTGTAATCCCCAGGTTACTCAATGTGTTGCAGAAGCAGCATAGTGTCTTGCCAGCTCTGCAAAGGGCATTGTATTTGCTGTGATCAGCTGCTGTTTTAACAGTGAGGCTTCTGCTAGGAGCCACTGTCAATCAACTCAGCAAGGCTAAACAGGGGTGGACTGACTTCAAGAGATACAGACATACTGTGAGTCGGCACAGCATCCTGTGTCTCCAAAGAAGCACAGATGTGCAAACTGATCATGGCGGTACAATTTAGGGTTGCCACCTGTCCGGGATTCACCCGGACAGTCCGGTTCTTGAATCATGTGCCCGGGTTTTGTACTGCCTGTAACCCGGGCACATGATTCAGCCCAAAACAGGAAGAGACCATCGGCACACCTGTCACTGTGAGACAGCGGTAGCGGCATTGCTTTTAAATAAGTACACTGTGCCTGCGGTGTGTGCTGGAATCCAAAGCTCCTTTCTGTCCCCCTCCTTCCTCCAGTCTCCTGCACAGTCTCTGGTATCTCTGACTCAACCCCCCCCCCCCTCCTCCAATCACCAGTGCGGAGTGCTGAGAGAATCGGGAGGCGGAGAAGGAAGAGAGGAGGTGAGCTGATTTTTTTTTTTCTGAGAAAAGTCTCCTAGAAAGTAAAGCTGCAAAGTTTAGGAGTATTTGTATTGCAGGTGATGCAGTGAAGGGTTAAGGTGACAGGAGAATCAGACAAGATACCAAGATAGTGAGTGTATGGGGGAGGGGGGAGTGTGCAATCACAGCTGACAGATACCGCCTGAGCAGCACACATGTCTATACAAACCTCCACCAATCACTCAGACTAGATAATGTGAAAGTAATGTGTGACCATTCATGTAACCCTATATATATGTGATGAGTATACACTTCTGATTGTACAGAGCTTGGATAACATCGGGTTATAATATATGACTTGTCATACATTACCTTCACATCATCTGTACAGTACATACTGAGTGATGGATTTTATATATATATATATATATATATATATATATATATATATATATATATATATATATACACATTTATATATGTGCTTACAGTTTATAACAGATTGTTTTCATTGAATAGTACTGCTGTCTGATTTATTGCTGTATATATTAGGAGATGAGTAGAAGAGCTTTTTTTGATTATAGACATTACTATCTAACCACTTCTCAGCCCCCAACTTCCCCCAGCTTATATCACCCCCAGACCACTTCATCCAGCTGAGGGACATTATTCCATAGTCACTTTCCTTTCCTTATCTTCCCAACATCCCCCTCCGCACTCCTCTCCTGTACATAATGCCCCCATCATCCCATACGCACTCCTCTATTGTACATACTGCCCCCATCATCCCCTCCGCACTGCTCTCCTGTACATACTGCCCCCATCATCCCCTGCGCACTCCTCTCCTGTACATACTGCCCCCATCATCCCTCTCCGCACTCCTCTCCTGTACATAATGCCCCCATCATCACCTGCGCACTCCTCTACTGTACATACTGCCCTCATCATCCCCCTCCGCACTCCTCTCCTGTACATACTGCCCCCATCATCCCCTCTGCACTCCTTTCCTGTACATACTGCCTCCATCATCCCCTCTGCACTCCTTTCCTGTACATACTGCCCCCATCATCCCATCCGCACTCCTCTCCTGTACATACTGTCCCCATCATCCCCTCCGCACTCCTCTCCTGTACATACTGCCCGCATCATCCCCTCTGCACTCCTGTCCTGTACATACTGCCTCCATCATACCTTCCACACTCCTCTCCTTCAGAATCAGATGTAAAGGGGAACAAACCCTGTGCATTCAGATGTAAAAGGGAACGCTGCAGATTCATATCTAAAGGGAAACTCTGTTGACTCTGATGTAAAAGGGAGATTCTTGTGATTAATTCCATATGATTAGAAATGCTATTTAATCACAAAAATATATGTATAGTGTATACTACATAACAAAATTGCTGTGCATTGCTTTGTACAGAGGTGATGAATTTAATGTACTACAAAAAAAAAATAAAAAAATTGGCGTGCGCTGCTTTATGGCCCGTACACATGATCTGAATATCGTACGAAAACGGACGTCCGAGGAAGAATCATACGATATTCAGATCGTGTGTACACTACTTTCGACAGCCAAACACGACCGTTCATCCGATATTATTCGATCGGACATACATGAAAATTTTCCTCGTACGATTCCAGATCATACGATTTTTGTTTAGTCTGTATAGTTGTCGTCAGAAAAAACAATACAAATACATTACAACACATGACATCACTTCCAATTTTTTTGTCTGCCGTACGAGAATTTTCGTGACTTTATTTAGCTATTCAATTTCTACTTGCGACTATTAAGCGAGAACAGTCGTACAATCAGTTGTATGATATTCGGATCGTGTGTACGGGCCATAAGAGTTTGGTTTTGGCTTGACGAAAAGGTGGCAACCCTACGGTACATGCTTCCATGTTTGCTATGGTCACTTAAAAAAGTTTAAAGGGGACCTGGCAAAATCACTAGACATTTCTAAGCAATTGCAGAGCAAAAAACAAACAGAATTTCCTAATCACTTAGACCACTATACCGAGTATTCTGTGAATTCAAAGCATTTCATTTTGGAGAGTGAAAACTTTTTATTGTTTCACATCTCATAATATTTTTTTTTTCTTTTATGGGGTATACTATCTCCTGAGGCAAGGCACTTTCACAGGGGCAAAGTTTTCTCCTATGCATGTTAACCTTTATATGGGTTGGTGGGAGGAGCGTCACGTCTTTGGGAATGTCAACCCCTTCAGCGAACAAGTGAAATTTTTCTTTTAATACATCAAAAATCTGAAATTTGTTGTACACCAAGATCTAGCGGTAAGCGATTTTGTAGGTATTTGGACAACACTATAAACTTTAATTTATATATGACAAACAACTGGTTCAATTTATTTATCTAGATATGACTGATTCCTCAGAAGATCAACAGTCCTTCTACTATAATACTTAGTTCAGTTTAGAATTCATTGAGGTAAAACAAATAATTTTCAGATGTTTACCATTATTAAAAGGCAATCCAGATTTAAATAGGATCTTACAGTGCCTTGCAAAAGTATTCACCCCCTCCCCCCCCCCCCTTGGCATTTTTCGTGTTTTGTTGCCTCACAATCTGGAATTAACATGGATTGTTTGAGGATTTGCATCATTCAATTTACAGAACATGCCCACAACTTTGAAGATGTTTTTATTTTTTTATTGTGAAGCAAACAACAAATAGGACAAAATAACAGAAAAAGTCAATGTGCATAACTATTCACCCCCTAAAGTCAATACCTTGTAGACCCACCTTCTGAGGCTATCACAGCTCCAAGTCGCTTTGGATAAGTCTCTATGAGCTTGCCACATCTTACTACTGGGATTTTTGCCCATTCCTCCTTGCAAACCTGCTCCAGCTCCTTCAAGTTGGATGGTTTGCGCTTGTGAACAGCAATCTTTAAGTCTGACCACAGATTTTCTATTGGATTGAGGTCTGGGCTTTGACTAGGCCATTCCAACACATTTACATGTTTCCCCTTAAACCACTCAAGTGTTGCTTTAGCAGTGTGTTTGGGGTCATTGTCCTGCTGGAAGGTGAACCTTTGTCCTAGCCTCAAATCACACACAGGGTGGTACAGGTTTTGCTCAAGAATATCCCTGTATTTAGCACCATCCATCTTTCCCTCAACTCTGACCAGTTTCCCAGTCCCGACTGCTGAAAAACATCCCCACAGCATGATGCTGCCACCACCATGTTTCACTGTGGGGATGGTGTTCTTTGGGTGATGAGATGTGTTGGGTTTGTGCCAGACATAGCGTTTTCTTTGATTATTGCCCTCCTTGCCTGGTCCGTGAGTTTTGGTGTGCGGCGGTCTTTTGGCAGGTTTACTGTTGTGCCATGTTCTTTTCATTTGGTTATGATACATTTGATGGTGCTCCTAGGGATCATCAAATATTTGGATATTTTTTTATAACCTAACCCTGACTTGTAATTCTCAACAACATTGTCCCTTACTTGTTTGGAGAGTTCCTTGGTCTTCATGGCAGTGTTTGGTTAGTGGTGCCTCTTGCTTAGGTGTTGCAGCCTCTGGGGCCTTTCAAAAAGGTGTGTATATGTAATGACAGATCATGTGACACTTAGATTGCACACAGGTGGACATCATTTCACTAATTATGTGACTTCTGAAGGTAATTGGTTGCACCAGAGCTTTTTATGGGCTTCATAACAAAGAGGGTGAATACATACGCACATGCCAATTATCAGTTTTTTATTACTGAAAAATAGTTTTATGTATATATTTTTTTAATTTTACTTAACCAACTTAGACTATTGTGTTCCGATCCATCACATATAATTCAGATTAAAAAATCATTGAGCTAAAGGCTGTAATGTAACAAAATAGGTAAAAAGCCAAGGGGGCTGAATACTTTTGCAAGGCACTGTATATCCAGGTGTATAGTCTGCAGCTAAAAAACATCCACTTGTGGTAGTATCTTATCCCCCAGTCTGTTTCAACCAAAGAGATGATTGTGTACATGTTTGGACACTGTTGGAATGCTTAGATGTGGATTTACCCATTCTACCCATTTGGTTATTATGGAGAGATCCCAATTGTGTCCAAACTTTTTAAATGGTTGTTTGTTAATATTAGACAATTAGTAAACTGCCAGACTAGATGTGTCATTTATGTGATTTCTTGCACAACTTGTAAAAAACAGTATGTGGTGAAAACCACAAGACGCTCATATGACTGGGTTAGGGATTATCTTTCCAACATCAAAACCAATAAAAATACTAATGCTGCACACCACTTTTGGATATACATTGGTATAATATAGATTTCCCGAAAGGGGACTTTCCCCCCTTTTACTAAAATTCACATCTGTATGCATAACTGTATGCTGTTGTGAAATCATCTAATATTGATTGAAATAAAAAAAATAAAAACACACACACACTTTTTTTTTACTTTGCTTACCTTTTTTGCATCCATTTCCTGGTTCCCCTGAAGGCATTATTGACATACCCCTGGCCGAATAGATGCTGCCTGGGAAAGCAATGTCCATAGTGCCTTCAGGGAGATCCTGTACCCAAGCATGAAGTACTTCATCTCGTGCATGTGCCATATGGCATTAAATTCATTTGCAGTTAAAAAAAAAAAAAAAAAAAAGATCTTTCTTCCTAGATCTCATGAGATCTTGGGGGAAGGTTTTTTTTTTTTTAGTTTTTTTTTAAACAGATGAGTGTGATGTTGTACACAGCATTCACAAGCTGAGGTGCTGATGTCACACGCTCCATCTTGTACATGCGCAGGAGGACATACATTTTCAAAATGGTGGCACAGGAGAAGGGACACCAGCTGCACAGAGGCAGTCTGAAAAGGCAACCACACAAAGGAAAGGCAGTATGAAGCTGGGATGACTTCCGTTTCCGGGGGGGGGGTGTTGACTGAGCATGGCGGAGTGAGACACCTGTGAGTGGTGCCCGAGACTCAAACAGTGCTCTCCACACAAGCGCAGAGACCGGGAAGAGCAAGCGGCTCATGCCGGGACATGGGCGGAAGATAGGAGCAGTACATACTCCCACCCACTCCTGCACTATCCGCTACCGCACGAAAAAAGACACTGGAGGGAGCACTGAGGTCAGAGTGGATAACGTTGCAGGTATTGCTACGGTCCCACACAGCATACCAGCACATATCATACGGCTGGAACAGACTCAGTGCACGGCGGAGGTACTCACACTAGTGGCTGAGAGTAACGGACCAGAGAGGACTGTCTGCCTTAGTATCAACTACACTGCTTACCTCACCCCAGAAGATGTTTGCTGATAACCCTCAGGTATGCCTTACAACTTTAACGGGCACAGATATGAGGGAATTGGGAGGAGAGCAGGATCTTAGACAAATGATTCAGGCTCTCCCCACGAAGTAGGACATACAGGTGCTGATGGGCAACCTTTTGGGACCTATGAGGAAAGAAATAGGGGAGATAAGATCAAAAATGGAGGCGATAGACCAAAAATTGAATGGTTGCAAGATATTGTAAACTGTAGGCAAACAGGTCAAAAAAGTACCGCCCAAACCTGTATTACCATCTCTGCACTAAAAATAAATATGACGACCCTATTGGAGCTGCCACTTAAATTGTAAAATATATGTAAACTGAATCCACCTCTAATGCCCCATGCACACGGTCGGATTTTCCGACGGAAAACGTGTGATCGGAGCGTGTTGTCGGACATTCCGACCGTGTGTGGGCTCCATCGGACTTTTTCCATTGGATTTTCCGACACACAACGTTTGAGAGCAGGCTATAAAATTTTCCGACAACAAAATCCGATTGCGTCAATTCCGACCGTGTGTGGCCAGTTCCGACGCACAAAGTGCCACGCATGCTCAGAAGAAATTCCGAGACGGAACAGCTCGGTCTGGTAAAATTAGCGTTCGGAATGGATACAGCAATTTCGTCACGCTGCAATGTTTTAAATAGTTTAATACAGCGTACTCTGTTCATCTTCATAATGTGAGAAGAATGAAGTAGTTTTGCTGCTCATATTCACACAGACTTCTCACAAACTTCTTTCTTTATTATTTATCGGGATTCCCTCAATATATTTTGATTTGTCACATCTGACCAAATTTCTTTTTGGTTGTTTTTAAATAATTTTTTTTTTTTCAAGGCTGTTTTTTTTTTTTTGGGGGGGTTTGTATTTTTTTCAAGGCTGTTTTTTTTATTTTCTTATTTTGTGTTTTACTCCATAATATTTTTGTGTGTGTTTTGTGTGTCAAGTTACCACAACACCATTATTATCTTGTATTATTTAATCTCAAGGAGATTGTTTGGTGTTGGTGTCTCTTGTTAATTTCACATTGTATTTTTGAAATGTACCTGCCTCCTCACAAAAAAACTGTCCTTTTTAAAGGAAAACACACATAGGCAAGTATAATTGCAAAAAAAATTCCTTTAAGGGCTCAGAACCAAACAAAGAGGGAGGCAACGCTGGAGAAACAGCAGAAATTGGCGAAGCCTTTGACCCCCAGGGCAGACATCAATTATTTTCCAGCAAAATTGGTGGCCTGAGGAGTCCTTATCTAAGGGAGTGCAGTCTGGTCCAGAAGTCCCAGAGATCTGGAAAGCAGCAGATGACATCTGTGTCCCCAGGCTGTGGTACTACAAGAGCCTGCATATTTTGCCAGACCAGACTGAACCCAGGGCCATCACTCTCTGGTCTTCTTTCCACGCTTCCTTCCCGGCTGTGGCTCTGGTGTTGGAGATGTGGCAGGAGGAGGAGTAGGACCTGGAGGAGGAGGAGTAGGAGGAGGAGGAGGAGGAGGACCATGTGTGAGGTCACAAATGTGGGTAGCACATGTTATTTGGCCCCTCAACCCCTTATTGAGAGCTTCCAAAATTAGGAACTCACACAGGAGTCGTTGGCCCTCCTCCATCTGCATCATTTTGCAGGAAGGTATGCCAGCAAAGTCCTCCTCCACAGTGTGGGGGTTTCTCAGGGCCTCTGTAGCCTTCCAAAAGAGGCCTATGGCAGCCTCCTCCAAGTTACTCCTCTTCCTGGCACTTTGTCTTTGAAGGTGTAGGGAAGGGACCTGGATATCAGGCAGCCTGCTTGGCCCGGCCACCTCCTGGCTGAGACTTCCCTGTGTATGAAAAAGGGACATGGTTTTAGTTTCTGCTTCATCAATCACAATCAGAAATTATTAGTACTCCAATCTAACATCTAGTTAACATCATTGATTGGACAACCAGAAATATTTAGAGGAATGCTATACCTGGCTCAATCTGGGCTCCTCCACATGTTGCTGCCTGGAAGGCCCAGGTTGGGCGTCAGAAGCCTCAGCTGGGGGGGAAGGAAGCATGGAAGGAAGAGTGGAGAGTGCTGGCCTGAGTTCAGTCTGACCTGCCAGAAAATGCAGCCTGTCATAGTACCAGAGCCTGGGGACATAGATGTCATCTGCAGCTCCTGATCTCTGGGAATCCTGGACCTTCTTGCGCTCCCTTAGATAAGTGCTCCTCAGGCCACCAATTAGAACCTTCAAATAGATGATGTCTGCTGTGGGGATCACTGACTTCACAAATTGCAGCAAATTATCCAGCGCTGCCTTCCTCTTTGTTTGGTTCTTATATTCAGGGTGGTTTATCTGCCACAGACAAGGCAGCTCCCTGAACATATCAATGAAGATTGGCATAAAGTCCTTATCTTTCAAGAAATCCATTTTCACTGCAAGACACAACACAAGACAAACCCTAATGTCAGCCTAAAGTCTTCTGAACTTGTGCAAATACAGGCCTCAATCTAGAAGTATTATAGGCCCAATGTTAAATCTTACCTTCGCTATCACCATCGGCACCTCCGTTACTCCTTCCTCCGATCACAGATCGTACGTACTACGCACGCGTGTTACGCTTTATAGACACTGCGCATGCGTGAAACTCCGCCCGCCCCTGACGTTCTTTCTAGTCTATTCCCCGCCCCTTCTCATTCGTCGCAGTGGGGAAGAGCACATGGCGGAGACAGAGCAGGTGTCTGATAATTACACCAACGAGGAGGAGGAGGAGGAAAGCCCGGAGCCTGAAACGTCCTGATCCCGGAAGAGACGATATAAGGCATCAAATATGTCCTTTGGGGAGATGTTGGCGATGGTCGACATCCTGAAGAGGGCCGACTATGATGGAAAGTATGGAGCTTACCCCAACCCCAATGTCCGAAAGGCCAAGATAATGGTGAAAGTAGTCAAGAGTCTGCAACGGAATTTCGGGGTACGACGATCGAAAGATCAGCTCAGGAAGCGGTGGTCGGACCTCAAATTAAGATAGCACGAGCAGTACAGAAAGATCCAGAGAGTGTTGCAAAAAAGTAAGTAGTTGTGCTGTGTTCCTATTCTTTATTTTTATTACGTTCGTGCTGTTCCATGTGCTTTTCTTAACTGTTGTTCAGTTTAAAATGGCAACTTTCATGTTCATGGGCACATTATTTGTTCGTATCAAACATTGTTCGTTCGGCCTAGAAAACACCATGGTTTTGGCCATATGCATTTGGCCACATTTTTTAGGGCCTACTTGTCTGAAACTAACACCCTTTTTATTAGGGGGCTCACACCGGTGCTCCAGTGTATACTATAGGGCTGTCTTCATCTGTGAAGCTTGTACAAGACAGGTAAAGTATCCAAGCTTGACAAAGGACAAGAAAAATGCTACATCTTGGAACTCTGCCCACAAAAAAAATTGTACCCCATTTCCAAACAATGTTTCATATTTATAGTTCTGACATCAAATATCTGTGTGCTAAGTATACCATTTTTTTTTACATAGGGGAGAAAAGACTCGGAGGACACCCCTCATCCGAGGAGACCAGACCCCCCACCTCTGGAAGAAGGGGAAATCCACCCAAGACAAAGAGAGCAGGAGGAGGAAGACGTGGTGGAAATTGGCACCACAACAGGTGAGTGTCTGTGACCACAGGCTCAGGTAAGAGATGGATGCCGGCATATTTATAATACATGTTTTTTTTTGGTTTCTATCTTTTTAGGTGATCGTGATGTTGTGGATCCAGATCCTTTCACCTCAGAAAGTGCACAGATCCTAATCGGGGAGATCATGGGGTGTAAGAGGGACTTGGAAAACATCAAGAAAAACATCAATGATGTTCTTCAAAAAAATAAGAACATCATTGATGTTTTAGGGAGAGTTTAAAACCCCTCCAAATAGCTTTGTTTTTTGGTGTGCTACAATTTTTTTACATTTTTTGACAAATTGGAGTAAAGCCAAATTTTGAAGATGCACACAGTGTGTTAACATGTGCTATCTGCCATCACGGGAGATCAATGGACGCGTTTTGGGGGTGCAACCCCTTCCTCAATAATAAAGTAGCTGAGAGGAAGGGGTTGCACCCCCAAAACATGTCCCTTGATCCCCCATGATGGCAGCTAGCACATGTTGACATTCGGCTATTTGTGTGCATCTTCCAAATTTGGCTTTTCCTGGGGTGACTTCACCCCATCTGAACGCAATATCAAACACAGTTTGTAAAGTCTGATATTGCCTTCAAGTTCTACCAAATGTGAACTTTGTAAGTTCAAGATTTGTGTCTTTCTTGTTGGTTTTAAACATGCCTGTTTTATCATAAATGGACATTTCTACTTTTTCTAATGTGACCCCAAAAATTGTTACACAACAAACATGTTGGTTTGTTTTAAAAACCTTTTCTAAATGCACATGTGATTGTGCTGGTATTAAAAAGATTGTTAATCAAGAATGTGTGGATTATTGTCTCAAGGTAACAACACTTTTGTGGTGCTCTAATTGCTGTTTTCTGTGACAATGGGGTTTATTTCCTAAGGGCAAATTCACTTTGCGCTACAAGTGCAGTTTCAACTGCACTTGTAGTGCAAAGTGTCTTTGCCTTTAGTAAATAACACCCAACAGTGCTTTGTAATGTTACACAATCACGCCATTTTCAGGACTCACCACATTTCTCTCAGGGTCAGCTAAAACAAACACAAGCAGTAAATGTCACCAAAGATTTGATTATTATTTTTTTTTTATTTGAAAAAGGTTTTAGATATTGTCTGGCATATTGATAGCCCCCCTACAAGGTATCTTAGCCAGACATCACGGGCACTCGGGGGGGCAAGCCAGGATGGCCACTTTCAAGCGCCGTCAGGGTTGGTTCATTTTGAATTCTGGCCTCAGGCCCAACTGAGCCAACATAGTTGGCAGAATGTTGCCGTAAAAAGTTGTGTAGAACACAGCACGCCAGGATAATGTGATTCAGTTTGTACTCCGCCATATGTATGGGTGTAAGAAATAGGCGGAACCGGCTGGCCATGATTCCAAACGTGTTCTCCACCACTCTTCTGGCTCTGGCCAGCCGGTAATTAAAAACCCTCTGGTCCGGGGTGAGGGTCCTCATCGGGAATGGCCGCATAAGATGGTCCCCCAGCGCAAATGCTTCATCCGCAACAAAGACGAATGGGAGTCCTTCCACATTGTCTTCTGGAGGTGGCAAGTCCAAGCTGCCATTCTGGAGACACCTGTAGAACTCGGTCTGGGCGATGACTCCACCATCGGACATCCAGCCATTCTTCCCCACGTCCACATACAGGAACTCATAAGTAGCCGACACCACCGCCAACATCACAATACTATTGAACCCCTTGTAGTTGTAATAGTACGACCCCGAGTTGGGTGGTGGGATGATGTGGACGTGTTTCCCATCAATTGCCCCTCTGCAGTTAGGAAAGTCCCACCGCTGGGCAAAGTGGGAGGCCACAGTCTGCCATTCCTGTGGCGTGGAAGAAAACTGTGGAGTCAAAACAAAACAAAAAAATAGTCATTTTGCACATAAACAGGGAAAGCAGATTACACACAAACATTCTTGTCCAACATCAAGATAACATTTTTTGGAGGGAGTTTTTAAAGACCAAAGTATAAGGTACAACTATCAGATTCCTCCTCCCCCCCTCTCCTGGGCCATTTCTAACATTATAGGGGGGGCTCTTGGACAGGTAACCCTCTCCACTTCATTGAGAGATGAATGCCTAAATAATGGGTATTACTTGGAACAGCCCCTCCTTAGTTACACTATTGGCAGCCCACTGGACAGGTAAGAAGTGTCATAATACAAAGATATAAATACACACTGTACACATTTTAGCACATTTGGACATTCTGCTATTACCTATCAAGATAATAATAGGATACAAAAACTTTAAACAGTACCATTTGAAAGTATACAGGCAGGCCCTTGCACTACATGCTTTGGGGAATTCATCCATACATCTGAGCACAAAAGAGATGGGTATAGTGTGTATGGGCTTGGCAAAGTCAGCAGATAGATGATTGAGGATAGATAGAGAATTGTTATCAGCTGACTTAGCAGTTGGGGGGAGGGAGGGTTCCAAATGATTTGGGGACACCCAAAAAAAAGCCTCTGGCACTCTGCCTGAATTTAAAGCACAAATCACATTTCAAAACATTTTAGGGGGTATTTAGGGTAAAGCATTACTATGGAGCTGACAAAATACATTGTTAAGTGACTACATGAGGTGAATATAGGGCCAGGAGACCATGCTGGGGAGGTAAGTGAAGGCAAATATGTATAAATGTATAAACAATTACATAAAATTCCAGCATGCATGAGGACAAAGGGGACATTTACAGCATATTCCAATCATGGTAATTAGGGAATGAGGAAAGAAATACAATATATTATCAAACATTATATACAATAAAATGTGATATTAAAGGATATAAATCTTACCTTAATATACTCCTTCTGCAAGTCCTGGATGATGGCAGAACAGGTCTCTGGGATAATTATCCCCAGAGCCTGGGGGGAGATGCCTGTTGAGAACTTCAAGTCCTGCAGGCTTCTCCCCGTCGCCAAGTACCGCAGGGTGGCGACGAGCCTCTGCTCCGGAGTGATGGCTTGCCTCATGCAGGTATCCTGCCTGCTGATATAGGGAGTCAGCAAAGCCAACAAACAGTGAAATACGGGGTCCGTCATCCGGAGAAAGTTCCTGAAATCATCAAGATTATTCTCACGGATCTCACGGAGCAAAGGCATATGACAGAACTGGTCATGCTGAAGCAACCAATTCTTGGTCCATGAACTCTCCCTGTTCATGGACTGGGCTTGTGTCAAGGTAAGGACCCCAACACCAAGCCCCCGCACAGCACGAACTCTACGAGGAGTACGTATACGCAACATGGCTAGAAAACGGTCGGCTGCTCAGAACGAAGTAACAGAACGCACTGAAGAACAGCAAGGCCTGTGAAGAGCGACCTGAAAAACAGTAACGAACGAACAAGAACACAATGACTGAGTCACGCGTAACTTGCTGCACGCACTGAAGAGCAGATACAAACCCACAAGCACAAACTGAACCGCAGAAAATGATCTGAAAACCACGAGTCTGAAAAAGCGGGAATCGTCTCTCACCAAACTTTTACTAACACGAGATTAGCAAAAGGAGCCCAAAGGGTGCCGCGCTTGGTTCTGAACTGGCCTTTTCTAGTCTCATCGTACGTGGTGTATGTCACCGCGTTCTTAGCGAGCGGAAATTCCGACAACTTTGTGTATGCAAAACAAATTTGAGCCAACATCCGTCGGAAAAAATCCATGGATTTTGCTGTCTGAATGTCTGATCAATGTCCGATCGTGTGTACGGCATAAGACTGTGAAGATGAATAGTGGCACTAACCCCCAAATAGTGGGGATAAGATGGGCACTCCTGCACACCCTAATGCTATAAAGTGAGCTGAAAGTGCTCTGAGAGAAATGTATATGGAATGGATTGGCAAAGCATGGGCAAAGTGACCTCCCCTGTTATAATAACATGTGAAAGCTAAATGTAGAACACCTTAATAGATTGTGACACTCTAACAAAGGTGAAACTTACAAAAGTTATATAATTATATGAACAAAGGTGATAAAACAAGTAAAATCAAATAGTGAAATCAAACAATGCAATGTAAGTCCCAGTGACGAAACATGTCGGGGCGTGGCTACACGGCAATCCTACACATGTGCTAAGAGGAAGGAGTGAAGGGTGACGGATTGGGGATCAGCGGAGGGATGATTGCTGCGGATGGGTGAGATGAACGCTAGCATCCACACTCCCTGGGTCCGCCGTGGCCGTTTGTTGTGTTTTACATTTCAGGTGTTCTACATTTAGCTTTTACATGTTATTATAACAGGGGAGGTCACTTTGCCCATGCTTTGCCAATCCATTCCATATACATTTCTCTTAGAGCACTTTCAGCTCACTTTATAGCATTAGGGTGTGCAGGAGTGCCCATCTTATCCCCACTATTTGGGGGTTAGCGCCACTATTCATCTTCACAGTCTTAATGCCCCGTACACACGGTCGGACTTTGTTCGGACATTCCGACAACAAAATCCTAGGATTTTTTCCGACGGATGTTGGCTCAAACTTGTCTTGCATACACACGGTCACACAAAGTTGTCGGAAAATCCGATCGTTCTAAACGCGGTGACGTAAAACACGTACGTCGGGACTATAAACTGGGCAGTGGCCAATAGCTTTCATCTCTTTATTTATTCTGAGCATGCGTGGCACTTTGTCCGTCGGATTTCTGTACACACGATCGGAATTTCCGACAACGGATTTTGTTGTCGGAAAATTTTATATCCTGCTCTCAAACTTTGTGTGTCGTAATTTCCAATTGAAAATGTGTGATGGAGCCTACACACGGTCGGAATTTCCGACAACAAGGTCCTATCACACATTTTCCCTCGGAAAATCCGACCGTGTGTACAGGGCATTAGAGGTGAATTCAGTTTACATATAAGTTGCAAGATATTGCAAGATAAGGCTATTACACGGATAGAAGACTCATGTTGCGTACACACGATTGGAATTTTGGCTCGTAAAACACCGATGAGAGTTTTTCGTCGGAAAATGCCACCGTGTGTATGATCCATCGGACTTTTGCTGGCCGAATTCCAGCCAGCAAAAGACTGAGAGCATGCTCTTAATTTTTCGGTTGGCAAAAGTTCCTATCCGAAAATGCGATCGTCTGTGGCAATTCCGACGTGCAAAATTCCTATGCATGCTCGGAAACAATTCGACGCATGCTCGGAAGCATTGAATTTAATTTTCTCGGCTCGTCGTAGTGTTGTACGTCACTGCGTTCTTGACGGTCATCAGCGAACTTTTGCGTGACTGTGTGTATACAAGGCAAACTTGAGTGGTTTTCCTTTTTTAATAAATTTGCAAAAATGTCAACAAATCTGTGTTTTTCTGTCAATATGGGGTGCTGTGTGTACATTAATGAGGAAAAAAATGAACGTAAATGATTTTAGCAAATGGCTGCAATATAACAAAGAGGGAAAAGGGGGTCTGAATATTTTCCGTCCCCACTGTACGTATGAAAGGGATCTCATAAAATGTAGCAGCTGCAGAATTAAGAGAAATGGTGCTGGGCATTTTCAACAAATTTTTGGACAATCCCCCTGATACTCAGATCGAGCTAAATCGTGTGCATAGGATTCCCACCTTTCACAATCCTGCCCAGACAACTCCTAGGGATGTCCTTTGCAGAGATAATTTTTACAAAATAAAGGAGGAGATAATGAGAGCTGCATGGCAAAAGAATCCAGTGGAATTCAAAAAGCAGAAAAAACAAGCCTTCTCAGATTTATGTTGACAGACAAAGGATAGGCGACGGGTGTTGAGACCACTACTGGACCACTTGCGGTCCAATGGGGCGACATACAGATGGGGCGGGGGCGGATCCAGGGGGGGGCAACAGGGCAATTGCCCCCCCCCCCGAAATAGTCGCACTGACAATCTCCCATGTCATTGCTCCCTCTGCCCGCAGCCCGAGTCTCTCTCTCACATCAGCCGATCAGCGGCAACGAGAGAGAGACCCGTCTAATGTAGTTACGGCTGCACTGACTGACTAGGAGGAGGGGTGGATGGAGCCTCTTCTCTGCACTCGTTGCTAACGCCCGGGCCGCCCGGCGTCTAGCAACGAGTGACGTCAGAGTCACATTGGCAGTGGCGTTTCTGGGGTATGGCAGCCATGGGCGCCATGGGGGGGCGGCAAAAAGCCACCCCCGCACGAAAAAACCTTCACCCGTCCTCCCGCGGCCGCCTCCCGCAACCATGTAGCTTCCGGCGCCACGGCCGGCCTGCAGGAGCACGGCGCCGGCACAGCAATTGTTTCTTGGCCTGGGGAGGCGAGTGACAGGCGCCTCCATTATGGATTACGGCAGATGACTGGCCAGACCGGCTCCACATAGGGTAACAGTGTCCCTCTGCATGGCATCATCTTCTCCACGGTGGAGCGGGGAATGTGGCATGAGGATAAGGAATGGTTGAGGGCAGGACGGAAAACCCCCAGCAGCAGCACCAAGGATAGCAGTGTTAGTGTTAGCTCCAGTGACTGGGCAGGCAGCAGGGAGATTACATTATCTCTCTGCTGCCTGACTCTGGGAGTCTGGGACACAGCAAGAGACAACCAAAACACCACCTTAGCAGGCAAGTGGCAATCCGCAAGGTGTGGCAGGTGATGTGGCAGGCAAGCGACAATCCACAAGGTGTGGCAGGCGACGTGGCAAGTGGCAATCCGCAAGGTGTGGCAGGTGACGTGGCAAGTGGCAATCCGCAAGATGTGGCAGGTGAAGTGGCAATCCGCAAGGTGTGGCAGGTGACGTGGCAAGTGGCAATCTGCAAGGTGTGGCAGGTGAAGTGGCAATCCGCAAGGTGTGGCAGGTGGTGTGGCAAGTGGCAATCCGCAAGGTGTGGCAGGTGACGTGGCAAGTGGCAATCCGCAAGGTGTGGCAGGTGACGTGGCAAGTGGCAATCTGCAAGGTGTGGCAGGTGAAGTGGCAATCCACAAGGTGTGGCAGGTGACGTGGCAAGTGGCAATCCGCAAGGTGTGGCAGGTGACGTGGCAAGTGGCAATTTGCATCTGGTGGCAGGCAAGTGACAATCCGCAACGTGTAGCAAGTAACGTGGCAAGTGACACACTCAGGTCTCCCACTGATTCTGCATTATGGTGAGTTGAACTATTTCATTTTATATTACAATGTAATTATAGAAAAAATGCGCTTCAATGATCCTGACACTGGTGCCGGGATGATTGAAGCGCAAACACCAGTCGTTTCCCCGATAAATTGCCCACAAAGAAAATGGATTTTCTGGCAGTGCCCCTCCCGAGACTAGACTCTGGATCCGCCCCTGAGATGGGGTTACCCAATTTCCCTAATAATTAAAGAAGGAGGAACGTACTTTTAATTTACATGACCCAGAGCAATTACCTGAGCTGTTTCGGTTCCAGGGCTCAGAAGCTCTTGAGGTGCCCAATTGGGTAGACTTACCAACAGCTGTGGAAAAAGGAGCCTTTCAGCAAAGGAAATAACAGAGGAGAGGGACACCCCAGCCAGAGTAAATCATGGAATTAAGATACCTGGCAAAAAACGGACTGATTTCCCAAAGCGAATGGAGAGAACCCTCTCCTCATTCTTCCCCCCCTTTTTTTTTTCCAGGGGACACTTTTGGAAATTTAGTTTTAGATATAAGAGATAATACGAATAAGGAAGGGTTTATCCCTCTAGGTTATGGATGGCTTTGGGTTGGTTCCCCCTCTTTTTTGGGGTGTTTTTTTTGGTGGAAGCAAAGAGAAGGAAGAAAAAGGGAAAAAAAGAAAAAAGGGGGGACAAAAAGTACGGGGGAGATTTGATGTGGAATTTTTTGGTTTGTTTGGTGAGTGAATTTTTTTTTTTTTGGGCACATGTAATACACATGATTAACAACACTAATAACACTAATTTGCAGTTAATAGAATATAAGAATATAATATTGGATATCACTGTAAAACTATAGGGTAGAATGTAAAATGTTAATTTTAAAGTCATCAGGGAGGGGGAGGCTACTCACGAGGGAAGGAGATGATTTTTTTTTCTCCTTTTTTTTCCCTCTATATATAGTATTGTATTGGAATATTGTCAAGAGAGATGGGTAATGGGAGGGTAATGGGAGGGTGAAGGGGTAGGGGGGGATTCCTGTTTTTTTTTTTTCATATCAAATTTAATTGTTATAACAACAATATTAAATGCATATATAGGTAGGGGGAGGAGAGGGGGTACGGGGAGAAGGGGTGTTTTTTTTTTTCCTTTTTTTTTTTTTTTGAGTATGTATATCAAGTTTTATACTCAGGTAATGGGGGTGAGGGGGTTGATATATCTCTGATGCCTTTTTTTTTTTTTAGGGGGATGGGGATTGACACAGAAAGACACACGAGACATATAAAGATACACATAATGATATTGAAGTAAAAAATATTTTTTTGGAGTTTTTTTTGTTTTTTTTTGTTTTGGGGAGCCATGAGAGGGGGGAGGGAGGGGGAAGGAGGAGAAAATGGAAGGGAGAGGGAAATCAGAATGCATCTCTTGAGAGAGGAAAGGAAGGAAGAGGGAAAAGAGAGGGGGGAGGGGGAATAGAAATACTCTCTCCAATAAAGATTTAAAGATTTAAGTACATGAATATAATGTACCTTAACAATAGAAGGGCGATAATGAGAAGGAAAAGGTGGGGGAAAGGGAAACAGATAGAGGTTGCCCTCATTAAGCGGATGGCATAAAGAGAAGACGCGAGTAGAGGAGGAGGACATTATATATAAAAAAGCTATAGAAAATAGATAGGGCGAGGAGATGCCGGGTGAGGAGTGGAGGGACGTATCAGTTGAGCTGGTTCTGAAGTAACAGTTTCATTTCTTTTTTTTTTTTTTGTCATGCAGGTGATGCACGATAGAAAAGCTGGATCAGCGGACTAGGGCTACAACATATGGAATCCTATATGATGGGGGAATGAGGATCAGAAAAATGGTTTGATTAAAAAATAATATTTTCCATGTTGTAGGAAATAAGGAAAAAGTGCGGATCTGGTAGAGGTTATAGAAAGAGATATGTGTGGGGCAGTGTGTGAGATCTCGGTGCACAGACTCTTGCCTGTTTGACAACACCCCTCATAATAAACGCCTCTCCTCCGGGTGGAGGAAAAGTCGGAGGCGTTGTGGGGTTCCTTTTTTTTTTTAGGGGTAGAGGACTGGTCCAGAGTTGTACCCAGCCACCTACCCACCCGAAGAGTTTTTGCTCCTAGGGAGGGGGAATTATTATATTTGAACTTCTAATTTTTTTCGCCCTTTCCTCCCCCTTCTTCTCCTTTCTCTCAAATCTAGCCGACTATAGAAATGACTAGGATAACCTTTACATCATATAATGTCAAGGGACTGAAAATCCCAGAGAAATGGATAAGACTAATGGCGGAATTAGGAAGACTGAAATCCGAAATTATTTTTTTACAGGAAACACATTTTAAAAGAGACAAAATCCCAAGTTGCAAAAATCACAGATTCCCGACAGTGTATCATAGTACATCTCTCTAAATCTTGTGGGGTTTCTATTATAATATCAAAACAGATAGCCATGGAAGGAATCAGAGGTAATCACCAATGAGGGAGGACGTCTGCTTATAGTGAAAGGAATCCCGGGGCATCAAAAAGTCATGTTGGTAAACTTATAATTACCAAACGAAGATCAAGTAAATTCCCTGGAGTTATACCTGCAGAAAGTGCAACAACATATGGAGGGAGTTTTAGTGTTGGGTGGCGACCTTAACATGGCCCTAGATCCGATGAGGGACACATCAAAAGGATCCTCTCATCTATCATACATCAAACTGAGGAAAACAATAAAACCTTTACAGGACCTGCAATTGATAGATAGCTGGAGGGCAGTTCATGCACAGGACAGAGATTATACATTTTTCTCGGCAAAGTATAAGACATATACCAAAATTGATTATGTTCTGATCTCCCAAAACATAATTACATCCCTTATAGAAGCATTGATAGGATCATTTACCCTTTCAGATCATGCTCCGACAAGTTGTACGCTAGAAATGGGGGAGGCAGAACCCAGAGAGTTGCATTGGAAGATCAATTAAACTCTCCTTAAAGAGACTGAATATAAGAGTAAACTAAAACAGGAACTGGACTCCTTTTTTACATTAAATGACACTGGGGAAACAACGCCCTTTTGTATATGGGAGGCACATAAGTGCGTCATGAGAGGCATGTTTATCTCCATGGGGGCACATAGGAAATGGAAACTTAATGAGCAGATTGATTCGCTGCTTAAAAATATTGGGGAACTGGAAGCTGTGCACAAAAAATCCCAGGCACAATTAATAGAACAGGAATGAGTAGATCTACGTGAAAAACAGAATCTCCTGCTTATAGACAAAGCTAAAGTCAAATTAATGCGAGGGAGACAGACATTCTGTGAATTTGGAAATAAACCAGGGAGAATGCTTGCAACTGCTCTTATGCCCTGTACACACGGTCGGACTTTCCGACGGAAAATGTGCGATTGGAGCTTGTTGTCGGAAATTCTGACCGTTTGTAGGCTCCATCGGACAGTTTCCATCGGAATTTCCGTCACACAAAGTTTGAGAGCTGGCTATAAAATTTTCCGACAACAAAATCCGATTGCGTAAATTCCGATGGTGTGTACACAATTCCGACACACAAAGTGCCATGCATGCTCGGAATCAAGCAGAACAGCAGCACTGGCTATTGAACTTCATTTTTCACGGCTCGTCCTACGTGTAGTACGTCACCGCGTTCTTGACGTTCGGAATTTCCGACCAACTTTGTGCGACCGTGTGTATGCAAGACAAGTCTGAGCCAACATCTGTTGGAAAAAATCCAATGGATTTTGTTGTCGGAATGTCCTATCGTGTGTACAGGGCATAAGAGGAACTACTACATAAAACTATATCACACAAATTTAAACGCAGAGAGATGAAATGGTTAACACCCCACAGAAAATTGCTCAGGTGTTCAAGGAGTATTATGAGAGCTTGTACCATTTAGAAGGGGAATCCATCTCAGAAAATGCTCAAAAGATATGGGAGGTGGCTAGGGAGTATATTATAGAGAGAAATGCCAAAACTGATTGAGGAGATCTTGATGTACCAATCACTACAGAGGAATTAAAATCCCTGAAATTGGGAAAAACATTTGCTGAGAAACTGGCTCTGAGATTCATAGCAGCCTATAATTCATTACGCAAAGAGAAGCGAATCCCGACAGAAACGTTATTGGCACACATAAAAGTAATTCCAAAAGAAGGGAAGGATCCCTCTCAATATCCTAGCTATAGTCCTATCTCATTGCTGAATGTTGATCTAAAAGTGTTCACAAAGATTTTAGCCATGAGATGAATAGATCACATCCCAGGCCTATTACATCCAGACCAGGTAGGATTCACCCCTGGGAGAGAGGGAAGAGAGAACACACAGCGGGTGGTGAATACGATCTACCTTGCACAAAGGCAGCAGAAACCAATGGTAATAGTTTTCGCTAATGAGGAAAAAGCCTTTGACAGGGTAGATTGGATTTTTCTAAAAACAGTATTACAGCACATAGGCCTGGGAGATGGGATGTTGAGCTGGTTCTCCAATCTATACTCAACACCTACAGCTAGGGTAAAGATAGATTATAGAATCTCAGAGCCTTTTTCCATTCTCGATGGAACACGACAGGGATGCCCACTTTCACCCAGGATTTTCATCTTGACAATAGAACCCTTTTTAAAAAAAATATGGGCAAATTTGAATATTAAGGGGATAAAAACAAAGGGAGAAGAACAGAAACCTGGGCATATGCCGACAATTTAATTTTCTTTATAACCTCCCCAGTTATCCATCCCTACTGTCGGAGTTACATGAATATGGGGAAATATCTAATTTTAAAGTAAACTACAGGAAATCGGAAGCGATGGGGATGGAAATAAATACTCCCCTTCTACACTTAATAACTACACAGTTTGATTTTAAATGGATTGATTCTCATATAAGCTATTTAGGGACTAAAATATCGAAAAACTTAAATAAACTATTCGAGCTTAATTATGTACCAATAGCAAGACAGATCAAGCTTGAGATGGAATAAAGAAACTTTTACATGGTTGGGAGAACAAATATTATCAAGATGAATGTGATGCCAAGACTTTTGTATATAATACAGACCCTGCCAATTCAGATCCCCCTTTCTAAAAGATCTCAGATCAAGATTTTTTAGGTTTATTTGGGCCGGGAAGCCAGCAAGAGTACTATATTATCACTTCCTAAAGGAAAAGGAGGGATAGGGTTTCCAGACCCAATAAGATATCAGGAAGCTTCACATTTAGCCAGAGTGATGGAGTGTTGCAGGCTTAAAAGTAAGAAACCTTGGATACAAATGGAACAGGCGACGATAGATATTCCATTGGAAGATCTGGTGTGGATACCAGAAGCTGAGGTGCCATTGGAAGTTAGAAAACACCCAACAATAGGCGCCACTTTGCGAGCAACCAAAAAGGTACTTAAAAAAACACCTATCTCGGTACATCTTAGCCCAATGATTCCGAACCTAGGTACGCCGCCGTTCCAGCTGGGACTGATGGACCCTAGGTTTGGAGCAATACGACGTAGAGGTATCAGCAGGATCATTCATTTTTCAGTGGATAACCGTTTAATGACAAAAAAAAGAGATTGAACGGGAGATGACACCCTAATTTGATTCTTTTAGGATGATGCAACTAGATGCCTTTATTAGGTCCAAATCAAACACATATGCAGAAGTGAGGGCACTGACTGGGTTTGAGGAGACATGCTTGAAGGGGGAGTCAATGAGACACCCGCTATCCCATATCTATACCATACTAATGCCGCGTACACACGGTCGGACTTTTCGTCTACAAAAGTCCAACGGACGCCGACGGACTAAAGCTGGCTGGTAATCCGATCGTGTGTGGGCTTCTCCGGACTTTCAGCAGACTTTTTCAGCCTCAAATCCGACGGACTTTAGATTTGAAACATGCTTCAAATCTTTACGTCGTAACTACGACGGACCCCGAAATCCGCTCGTCTGTGTGCTAGTCCGACGGACAAAAACCCATGCTAGGGCAGCTATTGGCTACTGGCTATGAACTTCCTTATTTTAGTCCGGTGTACGTCATCACGTACGAATCCGTCGGACTTTTGTGTGGTCGTGTGTAGGCAAGTCCGTTCGTTAGAAAGTCTGCTGCAAGTCCGCCGAAAGTCCGCCGGAAGTCTGTCGGACAGGCTGTCGGACTTTTGTAGACGAAAAGTCCGACCGTGTGTACGCGGCATAACTTGTGGAAGGGCAGAGTATTCAGCAGAGAGGAGAGGAAGAGGGAGATTTAGGGAAGAGGAGTCCTAAGTCCTTTACCTTCGTTTTTTTCTCTTTTTTTGTTTTTTTTGTTTGTCTTTTCCTTTTGGTTGTGTTGGGGGGGGGGGGGGGGTGGATAACAATTAGACCGGGGGTGGAGATAAAAGGAGAAAAAGAGAATTCACACTGAGTTAAAGAACTAATGCAAGATAATGCAAGATACACAATTGGATGGAAGTATTTAGGATGTTATAAAAAGACACTGTAAAGGCCCATACACACGATCTGACTTTTTGACAACAAACATGCAAATTAGCTGTTTTAAGGCCACATCCGACCGTGTGTACCTCCATCGGACAAACTTTTTCGGTTTTCATCTGACTTTTGTTGGCCGTGCGAACGGACAAACTTTCCGGCAACAGAAGTCCGATCGTGTGTACACAAAACCATCGGACTTTTGTACAAACTACAAAGACGCATGCTCAGAACCAATGCAAAAGGTCAGACAACAATACAGAAGTTGACCAAAGGGTGGCGCCGGAGAATTGAATGTCCTCTTTTTGAAGTGTCGTCAGTACTTTGAAACGTCACTACATTCGTGTTTGTTGTTGAAAAAGTCCTGCCGTGTGTATGCTTAATTAGTTTTCGGCCAACGCCCTTTGTACAACAATCCACGGGAAAGTTTGTACAAAGTATGATTGTGTGTATGAGGCTTAAGACTGTGATGAATTGTGAAATCTATGAAAAAATAAAGAATTTATAAAGGAAAGCCATTATGGACATAGGTGTGTGTACTTGTTTATGTACAATGTATTACATAGTGACGAGGGGGCTAGAATCATCTGTCTCTCTTCACAAGGAAAGACGTGCATGAGCAGCTAATTCATGTATCCCTGTGTCCTTTTTCCTTTTCTATGTATACCTTTCCCTTTTACTCTTGCTATTCTACCTCCCCTTTCCCTTCTTACCCCCTTGCCAGTACACCCCACCCCCAACCTCCTATCCCCTTCTTTTCTTCTCTTTCTCTTTTTTCCTCTTCTTTCCTACCCAACCAAATAGAGATAAAATATGCCGTACTCACTTTCCTGGAATCTATGTTTTAAGGGGGTCATTTGTTTCTTTAGTTTAAAATGACTAGTAAATTGTACATATTTTATGGAATAAACATGTGCAGTTGTCGAACTATGGTTTTGAACTTTGTAATGTTGTGTGAAATAGAGTATTGGACAAGTAAAGTTTCCCTTTAATGGGTGTAATTAAATTATTGGTTTGATTGATATACTGCCTTGTCTATCTATACTAGGCCATCCATCTCTGTGACCAACGCTCGTGAAAGGGGCAAAACACATTAGAGGGGGCAGTCATTATGGTGGGACTGTTGTATTCCATATGTATATTCTCAGCTTTCAATAAAGCTTTTTAAAGAGGACATCATCTGAATGCAACTGCTTCCTTGTATTCAAGTATACCGGACACATGGAGCCTTACGTGGCCTGCAGTTCCTGATGCAGCATTATTACGAGTCATGGAATGGTGACAATCTAACATTACTTCTTATACTTTCATTGCAAAGGTATATACAGAGGTATATTCTTCCTATTAGTTTTTTTTTTTTTTAGTTAAAATTGTTATTGTGAAATGTACTTTTATATAGGAAAAAACTTGCACTTTTCAATAATAAACATTCTATTTTGTGACACTCTAGAGCTCTCGGCGAATGTACTGTAAATCCTCCAGGTCCCCTTTTCGTTGCAACAATTTTACTTTGGGATTAATGAAGAATTCTGATTGTCCCTATATTGCAAACTGTACTTCACACCAGGGGCATTGCTAGGTGGGAAAAAGACCAGGGGCTTCAGCCCAAAGTCCAGGCCCGACGGCAGGGGGGGGGGGACTGAATGCTTGGGGGGGTTTAGGCTCACTTGCTGGTTGCTGCCTGGCTCACCAGTGCTCATCCATGCTGACCACTAAACTGACCTACCTGACCATTACACTGACCTACCTGCCCCCTACACTGACCCCCCCGACACATACACTGACCCCCCTGACACATACATTAATCCCCCCTGACACCTACACTGACCCCCCTGACACATACATTGATCCCCCCCTGACACCTACACTGACCCCCCTGACACATACATTGACCCCCTGACACATACACTGACCTCTTGACACTCCTGTAGCTCAGCCTTACCTGTGTAGTGAAGCCCATCTCATCCATGACCACTTTGAGACAGCAGGCTGCACGCACCAAGGAGAGAGAGCCAGGATAGGAGAGCCGCTCCGCTGCCCTCCCATTTACACAGAGCAAGCAGGGATCTCCCAGTGCCTAGTGCGGCCACAGTGTCATTCCTGTCTCCTCCTGGACCCAGCACGGCCTATGATGGACATCACACGTCCCGCAGTCTCGGCATTGGTACAGTGGGACGTCCATCATAGGAGCCGGATCCCGGAGGCGGAACTTTTTGTACATCACTCCATCACGCTGGATTAGTGGGAGATCATTCCCTGTGTAAACGGCTCGGGCGAATAATGAATTTAGCAATATCGAGACCCAAGGCTTTTTGGGGGCACACTCGGGGCTCCAGCCCCTGTCAGCCCCCACCCCCCCCCCCGACGCCACTGCCTCAAAGGACAAAGCACTTAAAGGGTTTGTAAACCCTTTTTTTTTTTTTAATTAATAAACATGTCATACTTACCTCCACTGTGCAGTTTGTTTCACACAGAGTGGCCCTGATCTACCTGTTCAGGGGTTCCCGTGTGGCGCTGGTAGCTCCTCCCCGCATCAGGTGTCCACTCTCTCCTTGGTGGACACCCATGCGGGCGCGCTCCCGAGTCATGCTTTTGCGTGTATCCACACAGAAGGCAGGACTCAGCCCCACCCCCGGCACCTGAGTCATTGGATTTGATTGACAGCAGCGGGAGCCAATGGCCGCACTGCTTTCAATCTATCCAATCAGGACACGAGACACCAGTTAGATCTGGTGTGCTCATTCCTGGCCGGAGAAAGACAGCGTTCAGGTAAGTAAAACGTGGGGGGGGGGTCTTGGGGGGCTGCAGCACTACAGAAGGTTTTTCCCCTTAATGCATGAAATGCATTAAGGGGAAAAACCATGAGGGTTTACAACCCCTTCAACCCTTCCCTTATCCAACCGCTTAACACAAAACGCAAAGTGCCTTAACTCTCACTTACTCAGCGCTTTAATATTTTACTTGACACTACATCAATCTTTCCCCTAATATAAAACACTTAAAGGGGTTGTAAAGGTAAAAATTTTTTCACCTTAATGCATTCTATGCATTAAGGTGAAAAAACTTCTGACAGAACCGCCGCCCCCAGGCCCCCCGTTTTACTTACCTGACGCCTCGAAAGTCAGCTTCGCGTTCCCGACATCTGTTCCTCCGCTCACCCTGGCCGCTGATTGGCTGCAGTGGATGGATTGAAAGCAGCGCAGCCATTGGCTCGCGCTGCTGTCAATCACATCCGATGACGCGACGCGCCGGGGGGCGGGGCCGAGTGATACAGCGAGCGGCTATAGCCGCCGGCTGTATCACGGGAGCGCGCCCGCAAGCACTCACCACCGTGCGAGGGAGCTCGCATTAAGGTGGTGAATGCTTGCGGGGAGGAGCTGAAACAGCCGCCGAGGGACCCCAGAAGACGAGGTTCGGGGCCACTCTGTGCAGAACGAGCTGCACAGTGAAGGTAAGTATAACATGTTTGTTATTTTAAAAAAAAAAAAAAAACACCTTTACAACCGCTTTAATATCCCCTCAAACCTACTCGTAACCCTCATACCTTACCTTAACGTTTACAGAACTAGCACCAGAAGTACAATCCCTATCTTATCATAATATAAGAAAACAACTTAAATAACACACAAAAGTAACCTGAGTTACTGAATTGGGTCAGAATTACTAGAGGCCAGGGCTGGATGACTCATCCTGGCAGCTCTCTGGTGCTTCCCCCTGGTGTCTGGAAGGTTGGAGAATCTTCTAGAACTAGAGGGCGGGGGTTAGTAGGAGTTGCCATGAATATTTGTGGGGCCTCAGCCAATTCCCAGAAGTGGGCTGGCAGGGGACGGAGGCAGCCCCATAAATAGACATGGGCCATTCCAGCAGGGCAGTTGGTGGAAGATGGACAACCAGTGCCGCGGAGAGGCTGTCAGTGGCTATTGAGGGACCTCTTACTGGGAGGGGGTTCTACCTTGGACGGGGTGCTCAGGAAAGCTGGCCTGGAAGGATCCTAACACAGGGGGCAGTGGAAGGATTAATGCTGAAGAGGCACTGGGAAGGAGCAAGGAGAGACAATGAGTAGATCAGCATGGTGTAGGGACAGACAAGGGGGAGAGACTGCCATCTGTAGCAGGCCTCTCTTGAAGACATGTAGTGCCAAGTCTTCATCTAACCTTGCCCTGAGAGGCCTCCATGTGTGTGGTCCAGTAAGGCAGGGCTAGGGCAGAAAGTCAGTCAGGAGTACTGAGAGTAGGATCAGCCAGGCGTGGCTGGTAGCAGCCAGATGGATTAGCATTTTCTGCAAGCAAGTGGAGCTAGGATTAGTGGCCACCGGGAAACAGAAGGAGGAATGTCATGCTGTTCACTCACATTGCACTACTTTGTCAAGGGACTGACAGTTCCTGCCTGTAATGGGCATTTGCTGAACTAGTAACATTCTGCTAGTTCCCACAGGAGTGAGCAGCAGGTGTTGTGCACTGGAAACCAAGTTTGTGCAGCAGGTAGGAAGAAGATGACTTTTTGTAAATAGGGAGGAAGTTGTCCCCTTGTTCATAGTTCTGGACATTTTTCAAGTTGGGCATCCCATTATTACCTACCCCATCCAAGTTATCAACCCCTAATAAAACATTTAAAACAGGCTAAGGACTGTTTTCTGCATTGGAATGTATGAAGGAAATGCTGTGTGACTGACTGTGCAGCTGTGGAGACCCAGGACATTAGCGACTCCTACATAGGATTCATCAATAATTTATGAAAATATAATTTTTAACCAACAGGTGCATTCATAGTCATTTGTGTTTTTTAATTGACTATGATAATGATGTGTAAAATAATTGTCATTTGCAGATTGTAAATATAGTAAAGATCATTAGGTTAAAGTATCTACTTGCAGCTCCTTTTTGTCTTTGAATTTTGAATATAGCATCTCTTTATCTTTTCAGCACTAGGATACACATAGACATTATTTCTAAGGGTGGCTGCAAAAAAAAAAACAACTATTTTTATATATTCACTTATGACTTACCATCAGGAGAATGACAGTTCCATTTGCAGAAATAACCACACACTGAGTTTGTATGCATCTTCCGCAACACTCACCTGGATTTTTCACAAAGTTCTGACCCTGTTAGCAGGACAATACATTGGTCAACTCTATATAATCTCTAGAAATTCTAGAAACTAGCAGCATTACAGATGCAATTTAAACTGTATCTAAATGCAAGTTTACCAGTCCTTAGATGCCGTGGCTGCATTCGTTTTCTTTTTTTATGACTTTTCTTCCTTTATTTTTACCTGGTGATCCATCCAGTAGTGCCTCACTCACATTGGTGTAAAAATCCATACACCTGTACAAAGGGTCATCTTCAGCCACCTGGAATGCACATGTTCTATACATCAGAATGTATATGGAGTGTGGAGGTTCATGCAAACGGCTGCCTAACATCAATTTCAACAGGCTGCCTGCACACCCTTGCATGGAACACCTGTGCCACCTGGGCAACTGAAGATGGCCCTATGCATGGGCGTTGCAGATCAGTATGCCCATCTATATGAGGCCTAACACAATTCTTAGCCTACAATGCTCACAAATAGGGATGAGCTTTGAGTTGAAGTCGAACTCATGTTCGACTCGAACATCGGCTGTTCGCCAGTTCGCCGAACGGCGAACAATTTGGGGTATTCTCGGCAAAGCCACGGAGCACCCTTTAAAAGTCTATGGGAGAAATCAAAAGTTGCTCATTTTAAAGGCTTATATGCATGGTATTGTCCTAAAAAATGTTTGGTGACCCCGGTCCTGCCCTAGGGGACATGGATCAATGCAAAAAAAAGTTTTAAAAACTGACGTTTTTTTGGGAGCAGTGATTTTAATAATGCTTAAAGTCAAACAATAAAAGTGTAATATTCCTTTAAATTTCGTACCTGGGGGGTGTCTATAGTATGCCTGTAAAGGGGCGCATGTTTCCCGTGCTTAGAACAGTCTGACAGCAAAATGACATTTCAAAGGAAAAAAAGTCATTTAAAACTACTCGCGGCTATTAATGAATTGCCGGTCCCGAGTCTCCCGACAATACACATAAAAGTTCATTGATAAAAACGGCCCTTCAGGTCTGGTATGGATTTTAAGGGGAACCCCGCGCCAAAATTTAAAAAAAAATTGGCGTGGGGTCCCCCCAAAAATCCATACCAGACCCTTATCCGAGCACGCAACCTGGCAGGCTGCAGGAAAAGAGGGAGGGACGAGAGAGCGCCCCCCCTCCTGAACCGTACCAGGCCACATGCCCTCAACATTGGGAGGGTGCTTTGGGGTAGCCCCCCAAAGCACCTTGTCCCCATGTTGATGAGGACAAGGGCCTCATCCCCACAACCCTGGCCGGTGGTTGTGGGGGTCTGCGGGCGGGGGGCTTATCGGAATCTGGAAGCCCCCTTTAACAAGGGGACCCCCAAATCCCGGCCCTCCCCCCTGTGTGAAATGGTAAGGGGCATTTCACACAAAAAATGTCAAAAATGTTAAAAATTGCAAGAGACAGTTTTTGACAATTCCTTTATTTCTTCTATCTTCTAACTTCTTTCTTCCTTCATGCTTCAGTTTCTTCCTCCATCTTCTTCCTCTTCTAGTTCTTCTGGTTGTTATGGTTCTTCTGGTGTTCTCGTCCAGCATCTTCCTCCGCGGCGCCTTCTTGTCTTCATCTTCTTTTCTTCATCCAACCACCGGCCAGGGTTGTGGGGATGATGCCCTTGTCCTCATCAACATGGGGACAAGGTGCTTTGGGGGGGCTACCCCAAAGCACCCTCCCAATGTTGAGGGCATGTGGCCTGGTACGGTTCAGGAGGGGGGGGCACTCTCTCGTCCCCTCCTCTTTTCCTGCAGCCTGCCAGGTTGCATGCTCGGATAAGGGTCTAGTATGGATTTTTGGGGGGACCCCACGCCAATTTTTTTTTTAATTTTGGTGCGGGGTTCCCCTTAAAATCCATAACAGACCTGAAGGGTCTGATATGAATTTTGAGGGGGACCCCTACGTCATTTTTTTTTTTTAATTTGGCACGGGGTTTCCCTTAATATCCATACCAGACCTGAAGGGCCTGGTATTGAATTTAGGGGGACCCCCACGTCATTTTCTTTTTAATTTTGGTTCGGGGTTCCCCTGTGGGGAATTCCCATGCCGTTTTTATCAATGAACTTTTATGTGTATTGTCGGGAGACTCGGGACCGGCAATTCATTAATAGCCGCGAGTAGTTTTAAATGACTTTTTTTCCTTTGAAATGTCATTTTGCTGTCAGACTGTTCTAAGCACGGGAAACATGCGCCCCTTTACAGGCATACTATAGACACCCCCCAGGTACAAAATTTAAAGGAATATTACACTTTTATTGTTTGACTTTAAGCATTATTAAAATCACTGCTCCGAAAAAACGGCCGTTTTTAAAACTTTTTTTGCATTGATCCATGTCCCCTGGGGCAGGACCCGGGTCCCCAAACACTTTTTAGGACAATACCATGCATATTAGCCTTTAAAATAAGCACTTTTGATTTTGAACGTTCGAGTCCCATAGACTTCAATGGGGTTCTAAAGTTCTTGCGAAGTTTTGGTCTGTTCGCAAGTTCTGGTGCGAACCGAAGCGGGGGGTGTTCGGCTCATCCTTACTCACAAACGTATTAAAGAGCAGCGGTACCACCAAAGGACAAACGTATGTTACGACAACAGAACACTTCCCTCTTTCCTTATCTCCATAACATAGAAGTGGGGGGGGGGGGGAATCGTACAGAAGATACTGTAGCTGTGAAAGCTGATAACATTTTTTGAGGTTTCAGTTTAGTGCACTGCAATTTACAAGCACTCTGGGTTTTTTTCAGGATCAAAAGGTATTTTTACTATGCTTAAAGAAAATGTACTCTGGAAAAAAGCAAACAAATGCGGCCACAACGTCTAAGGTCTAGAAAGTTGCAACAAATCAAAGTTTTGTTCTTGGGTTTACACTTTTATTCCTTTAGTAATTAAACATTTATTTAGATGTAGTCATGGGTAATTTATATACATTTAGGCTAGGTTCACACTAGAATGCTATTCAAGAAACACACTATCTGCGCGAGAAACACACTGCACGTGTTTCCTGCACCAAGTTCACAATGCACTGCAGCTGCAATTTGTAGTGGGTGTCAATGCTAACGACACCCCAAATGCAGGTCCCTGCACTAGATCACATGGTATAAATGTACCATGTGATCCGGTCGCTGTTTGCGTGATGCAGTGCTATTTGAGCCCATTCAAAATCAAAAGGCTCAAATCTCACCGCACTAAATCACATGTGAATAATACAGGAACATGCTGTGCATTCCTGTGCGATTCAAAGTGTGAACTGAGCCTTAGATACCACTTGTCATTTAACCAAAAATGTCATGTACCAAACCCCACACAACTGACACATTTAAAATAGGCATACAAAGGTGCCTGCACATACCTTTATATATCTTATAGGCTGGGTTCACACCTATGCGAATTGGATGCAGGTTTCCTTGCATCACAGATGCTATGTACCAGTGTTACAATTGCTATATTTAGGTTGCAATATGTTTAAAACAGTGGAATTTAGTCATGATTAACATAATAAAAAAGGCAGGTTTTCATTGACATTTCAATAGGCAAAATTGAAAATTAAGATACCCATACCTCATCAAATGTGCATTTTTATTCAGTGATTTGTCCCTTTTAAAAATGCTCTTAAACTATGTTTCTGGCACAAAGCATGATGAGGATATTTACAATGAAATAGAGGCTTGAAAATTTGGTTTTGCTTAAGATTGGTAAAATGCGCATATATTTCATACAAATTGGAAAAAAACACAGCTTAGGTGAAAAGGTTCTGAAGAAGTTAAGTAGAACTAATTAGGGTTAACTAAAGCTGGCCATAAACAGGAACCAGCCAAGATTCGAACCATGTATGGGCAAGCTGATTGTACCCAAGTTGATTGATCAATCAACTTGCGTACAACCGACCTGACAGGTTTTACATGTGATTATTGCAAGTGGCTGTTATAGCCGCTAGCAATAATCATGTGATCTCTCAGTGGGGGAACACAATGGCTCGTTGGGAGGGATTCCCCTGTGGTTGCATGAAAGAAATATGTCTATGGCTAAAATTACAGGCTTGCTGGAACTGACATTACAGTGCCTTACAAAAGTATTCACCCCCTTGGCGTTTTTTGTGTTTTGTTGCCTCACAACCTGGAATTAACATGGATTGTTTAAGGATTTGTATCATTTAATTTACAGAACATGCCCACAACTTTGAAGATGTTTTTTTTTTTTTTAATGTGAAACAAACAAATAGGACAAAATAACAGAAAAAGTCAATGTGCATAACTATTCACCCCCTAAAGTCAATACTTTGTAGAGCCATCTTTTGCGGCTATCACAGCTCCAAGTCGCTTTGGATAAGTCTCTATGAGCTTGCCACATTTTACCACTGGGATTTTTTCCCATTCCTCCTTGCAAAACTGCTCCAGCTCCTTCAAGTTGGATGGTTTACGCTTGTGAACAGCAATCTTTAAGTCTGACCACAGATTTTCTATTGGATTGAGGTCTGGGCTTTGACTAGGCCATTCCAACACATTTACATGTTTCCCCTTAAACCACTTAAGTGTTGCTTTAGTAGTGTGTTTGGGGTCATTGTCCTGCTGCACCAGCCTGGGGCCACAGGGGGCTCTGACCCCCCCAACATCCTACTGGGCCCCCCCCATGTGCCCCCCCCCCAATTAATCCAGCAGCTGAAAGCCAACAGGAGGGAGAGACACACATGACATCTTTCTGTGACTGTCACGGCGCACCGATCTGCCTCCCTGTCCGGGCATCCCCACAGCACTGCCTGTTTTCCTCTGCCACAAAACAGATGGATCTGTCAGGACACAGAGTGAGGGAAGGAGCCCCTTCTTAGGGCTGTCTTAACGCACAGGCTCTTCTGCGAACTGCCCAGGGGTCCTTAGGGCATGGAGGGCCCTAGAAGCAGGGGCGTAACTACCACCATAGTGACCCATGCGGGCGCTAATGGGGCCCGCAGCCGAGTGGGGCCCAGTGAGGATGAGAGCACCGCCGGCACAGTCTCCCAGCCAGGGGAAGAGAGAGGAGAGAAAGAGGTGAGCTGTCCGTATCAGCAGAGAGCTGAATTGCCCAATGTAATAGCTTTCATTAGAACTTCCAGTGTTCCCTGGGCTCACGTCACATAGCTCCACCTCTTGGTCCGGTGCCTTTGATAGACAGAACGCCGATCCAATGCGGGACATGTGACGTCATCAAAGGCGTCGGGCCAAGAGGTGGGGCTATGTGACGATGAGCCCCGGGAAGACAGGAAATTCAAATGAAAGCTATTACAGCGGGCAATCCCGCTCTCTGCTGATCCGGGTGGCTTGCCTCTTCCTCTGCATAGGTGAGGCTGTATGGGGCACAGGCAGACCAGGCTGTATGGGGCACAGGTCACGCTGTATGGGGCACAGGTCATGCTGTATGGGGCACAGGCAGACCAGGCTGTATGGGGCACAGGTCACACTGTATGGGGCACAGGTCACGCTGTATGGGGCAGAGGTCACACTGCATTGGGTACAGGTCATGTTGCATGGGGCACAGATTATGCTGCATTGGGCACAGGTCACGCTGTATGGGGCACAGGTCACGCTGTATTGGGCACAGGTACCGCTGTATGGGGCACATTTCACGCTGCATGGGGCACAGGTCACGCTGCATGGGGCACAGGTCACGCTATATGGGGCACAGGTCATGCTGTATAGGGCACAGGTCACGCTGCATTGGGCACAGGTCACGCTGTATGTGGCACAGCTCACGCTGCATTGACACTAGGGCAGCTGTGGGGGGGGCTATTTGCAGGGGGGCCCCATACAACATTTTACTATTTCTAGTTACGCCCCTGCCTAGAAGTTTCCTCCCAGCAGTATTCTAGCAGTGGCAACAGTTCCCCTCACTTTGACCATCTCTTGGTACACTACAGGTGAGTTCTGTTATCTGTCTCTCAGCTGTCTTCAGTGCTTTCTCCCTCCCCGGCATCTTCCTCCCCACCTCAGCCACTACTATCCCATCCAGCTCACAGATCTATCTCTGCCTGTCACACTGCCTCTCAGATCGTTGTTAACCCTTGCTCCCTTCTCCCAGCTGGTTTGCCGACATCTCGCAGCCCTGCTGATTTTTCAGCCTCTTCCCCAGCCGGCCGAATTCTTTTCCTGACACTTTCCCTCACTCCCCTCAGCCTTCTTTCCCCTGTCTTCTCCTCTGCAGACACTTCACCTTCATGCAAGTGTGTCCCCCAGGATCTACAAACACTGCAAATGGCAGAAAACCCCCACCCTGCACACCCCCAACACTCTTTACTAGTTAATGGAAATCTGACCCTCTCCCTCTCCCCCTCCCAGCCAGACAGCCCATTTACTTTTATTATACTGTGACTATTCCTTGCCAGCCAACAGTATTCCCCATGCCCATCCCTCCCCAGTCCCCTTGACACCCATCTATTTGCCCCCCCCCCCCACACCCTTCCCTCATGCCAGCACAAATCCTCCTCCTTTTTTTATCCCTATACAGACCAGGATCCTCCTCTTTCATTCCAGTTCTCCTCTACCCATCCCCCATCTCATACCCACCTCCGTTTCCCCCCCTTCCTCCTCCTCCCCCACCCCGTGGTTCTCATTCCCTTCTCTCCCCTCCGCCCCCCATTTTTTTCAGGGCTTAAGGAAGAACGAAAGGTGGAGCATCTTACTTTTGCTGTTGCTTGTGTGGGTGGGATGTGTACTGCGCCAATCCTTGCTTACTCTCCTCCTCTATTCATCCCATTTGATTGGTGCAGTACACATCCCACCCACACAACAGTAATAAGATGCTCCACCTCAGAGTTAGTAGTCACCTAACCTGGCACTATTGTATATTACCTAACCTGGCACTATTACCTAACCTGGCACTACCACCTAACCTGCCACTATTACCTAACCTGGCACTATTGCCTAACCTGGCACTACTACCCTAACCTGGCACTATTGCCTAACCTGGTACTATTACCTAACCTGGCACTAAACCCTAACCTGGCATTACAACCTAGCCTGGCACTATTACTTAACCTGGCACTATTACCTAACCTGGTACTATTGTATATTACCTAACCTGGCACTATTACCTAACCTGGCACTATTGTATATTACCTAACCTGGCACAATTACCTAACCTGGTACTATTGCCTAACCTGGCACTACAACCTAACCTGGCACTACAACCTAACCTGGCACTATTACCTAACCTGGCAGTACCACCCCAACCTGGCACTATTACCTAACCTGGCACTACCACCCTTACCTGACACTACCACCCTACCTGGCACTACCACCCTAACCTGGCACTATTACCTAACCTGGCACTATTACCTAACCTGGTACTGCCACCTGACCTGGCACTACCACCTGACCTGCCACGGCCACCTAGCCTGCCACTACCACCTAACCTGGCACTATTGTATATCATCTAAACTGGCACTACCACCTAACCTGGCACTATTGTATATCACCTAACCTGGCACTACCACCTAACCTGGCACTATTCCCTAACCTGGCACTATTCCCTAACCTGGCACTTGTACCTAACCTGGCACTTGTACCTAACCTGGCACTACCACCTAACCTGACACTACCACCCTAACCTGGCACTATTAGCTAACCTGGCAGTACCACCCTAACCTGGAACTTTTACCTAACCTGGCAGTACCACCCTAACCTGGCACAATTACCTAACCTGGCACTACCACCCTAACCTGACACTACCACCCTAACCTGGCACTATTACCTAACCTGGCACTACCGTCCTACCTGGCACTGCCACCTAGCCTGCCACTACCCCCTAACCTGGCACTAGTGTAAATCACCAAACCTGGCACTACCACCTAACCTGGCACTATTATATATCACCTAACTTGACACTATCACCTAACCTGGCACTATTGTATATCACCCTAACCTGGCACTATATCACCCCAATCTGCCAGTATACTACCTTAACATCACTTGACATCGACATACAGTGCGCTGCCTGTCCGCCTGGGGGGAGGGATGCTAGATATAGGATCTGCCCCAGGTGCCAATTTTGAAAACCTATTATCATTTTCCTTCCACTTCACAATTATGTGCCACTTTGTGTTGGTGTATCACATAAAATAACAATAGAATACATTTACGTTTTTGGTTGTAACATGAATTTCAAGGGGTATAAATACCTTTTCAAGGCACTGTATGATGTGTGTGTGTATATATATATATATATATATATATATATATATATATTAGGGTTGTCCCGATACCGATACTAGTATCGGTATCGGCACCGATACCGAGCATTTGCCCAAGTACTTGTACTCGGGCAAATGCTCGCGATGCTTCTGCCGATACCTAAACAGTCAGCGGTGATCGGCGCGTGGGGGAGTTACAAGCTTCTCCCCCCGCGGCTTTAGTGGCATACAACGGTGATCGGTGCTTGTAACTCCCCCACATGCGATCACCGCTGACTGTCACCTCATCCTCCTCCATGCCCCCTCCGTTCCTCTGCCCCCCTCCATTCCGGCATTCCGCTGTCCCCCTCCGTTGCTCTGTCCTCCTCCACTGTCCCCATCCATTGCTCTGTCCTCCACCGCTATCCCCCTCCGTTGCTCTGTCCTCCTCCGCTGTCCCGCTCCGTTGCTCTGTCCTCCTCCGCTGTCCCCCTCCGTTGCTCTGTCCCCCTCCGCTGTCCCCCTCCGTTGTTCTGTCCCCCTCCATTGTTCTGTCCCCCTCCGTTCCGGCGTTCCGCTGTCCCCCTCTGCTGTGTGAATGGCCAGAGTCAGCTGACTCTGTCTATTCACATAACTGAAACATTGTAATCTTCTGTGATTACGATGTCTCAGATTATGAATGGAGAGGAGCCGCTGTCTTCTCTCTATTCATTCTCAGTGCAGCTGAGGCTGCAGAGAAAGGGACTGGGGAATCTCTATCCTCTGTCTCTTTCTCTGTCTCAAAAGGGGAGATATCAGAGGTCTGTTAAGACCCCTAATATCTCACCAAAGCCCCCCAACAGGGCTGATTAAAAAAAACAAAAAACACACATATTGCAATAAAGAATAAAAAAAAAATTATTGTAAAAAATAATGAATGTAAATAAAAAAAACCACACAGAAACCGTTCACCCCTACCCCCCCTCCTAAAAAAAGTTAAAAAAAAAAAACAATGTCACGTGACATTAAAAAAAAAGTATCGGTAATCGGTATCGGCGAGTACTTGAGAAAAAGTATCAGTACTTGTACTCGGTCCTAAAAAAGTGGTATCGGGACAACCCTAATATATATATATATATATATATATATATATATATACACACACACATTTTTATAGTTGCCCCCCCTGCTTTTGTCCCTGCCCCCCATGTGCCCCCCTAAATATGAAAGCTGGCGACGCCACTGTCCTGCTGGAAGGTCCTAGCCTCAAATCACATACAGAGTGGTACAGGTTTTGTTCAAGAATATCCCTGTATTTAGCACCATCCATCTTTCCCTCAACTCTGATCAGTTTCCCAGTCCCGACTGCTGAAAAACTGATGTTGTTCTTTGGGTGATGTAATGTGTTGGGTTTGCGCCAGACATGGCCTTTTCTTTGATGGCCAAAAAGTTCAATTTTAGTCTCATCAGGCCAGAGCACCTTCCTCCATACATTTTGGGAATCTCCCACGTGCCTTTTCACAAACTCAAAACGTGCCATTTTGTTTTTTTGCTGAAAGTAATGGCTTTCTTCTGGCCACTCTGCCAAAAAAAGCCCAACTCTATGGAGCGTATGGCTTATTGTCGTCCTATGTACAGATACTCCAGTCTCTGCTGTGGAACTCTGCAGCTCCTCCAGGGTTACCTTAGGTCTCTGTGCTGCCTCTCTCATTAATTCCCTCCTTGCCTGGTCCGTGAGTTTTGGTGCGGCCGTCTCTTGGCAGGTTTACTGTTGTGCCATGTTCTTTCCATTTGGTTATGATTGATTTGATGGTGCTCCTAGGGATCATCAATGATTTTGATGTGTTGCAGCCTCTGGGGCCTTTCAAAAAGGTGTGTATATGTAATGACAGATCATGTGACACTTATGCCGTGTACACACGACCGGACTTTCCGGCAGAAAAGGTCCGACAGAATCATTTCATCGGATATTCCGATTGTGTGTGGGCTTCATCTGACTTTTTTTTTCAAAAATTCTGAAGGACCTAGAATTAGAACATGTTTTAAATCTTTCTGACGGAATCAATTCCTATCGGGAAAACCGTTCGTCTGTATGCTATTCCGACGGACCAAAAACGACACAAGGGCAGCTACTGGCTATTGAACTTCCTTTTTCTAGTCCCATCATACGTCATCGCATTCTAAACAAACAGACTTTGGTGTGATCGTGTGTAGGCAAGTCTGTTTCAGTGGAACTCTGTCGGAAAGACTGTCAGAGTTTATTCTGATGGAAAAAACGGTTGTGTACGCGGCATTAGGTTGCACACAGGTGGACATCATTTCACTAATTATGTGACTTCTGAAGGTAATTGGTTGCACCAGAGCTTTTTATGGGCTTCATAACAAAGGGGGTGAATACATACGCACATGCCAATTGTTTTATGTATATATTTTTCTAATTTAACTTCACCAACTTAGACTATTGTGTTTTGATTCATTACATATAATTCAGATTAAAAAAAAAAACATTGAACTAAAGGATGTATTGTAACAAAATAGGTAAAAAGCCAAGGGGGATGAATACTTTTGCAAGGCACTGTATGTATAGATAAAAAATACAAATAGTGCAGTACTAAAATATATAAAAACACATGCAATGAAACATGTAATATAGCAAATATAGAGAATTTAACATCTACCAGGAGGCGATAGGTTTATGTGTTTATGGCATTTACCTACCTAGTTCCCTATGGTGCCACTACACCCAGAGACAGGGGAGGATATTCAACAATGTGGAACATTGGTCTTGTTTTTGTAAACAAAGTGCAAATTGAACACTCTTAACTAGGGGGTCACATGATTTCTGGTAAGCACAGCATGAGGTTTGGCTGGTGACACCTACTGTACGCTGTCTTGCTTTTCTACTGCTATCACGACATGTAGGACTCCTCATCCTAACATATCTTCTTGGAATATCCATAAAATCTTTTTTGGGACTATATAAGTTTCCTAATATATATTTATATATTACATGTTTATAACATGTTCTTATATATTTTAGTGCTGCATTATTTGTATTTTGTTTCTTTGATGTCAAGTGTCAGGATATTGTGTTCAGCAGCTTTATTTGCAACTTTTCACCATTAGCGCAGATTTAATTTGTTTTTTATTATGTACAGATAAAAGCACAATTCTTGCATTTGCTTATATGCACAAGCAAAAATACATCACAATATTATTGTTACAATTTTTCAATAAATGGAGCTTGCAACTACTGTTTGAAGGCTTCATAAATACAGGTGCCACCGTCAGTGTGGGAGAAACCCGCACCCCTATGATTATATCAGGAGAGTTGACCTCACATTAATCTACACGAGTGATGGGTCAATGGGACCAGTTGCACCCCTTATTGCAGTGGCTGAGCCCTGATTTCTGGGGTTCTTGCTGTTCTTCTAATGATAAACAGTACAAGCACATTTCTCTTGGTTGCTTGATTTTTACATTTTTGTGTCTGTTTGTGGGTTTTAGTATAGTGGCAGGTGTATTAAAAATAATCAAGTAACTTTAAAGTGGATGTAAACCCGAATTTTTTTTTTTTATCATACTGTAGAGTATAAGATTTCCTATCATTTGAGCCCAGTCTTGCCACACAGAGTTAATCCATTTCTGAGCAATCCCCTTTTATTGTTCTATTGTTCAGTGAGATAATTCTTGAAAAACTGAGAAAAACTTTGTCAAATACTCCCCCTTGCTGTGAGTGACTGGTGATTTACATCTCGTGTTTCAGCCTAAGACACATGCAGTATTTTTTAATTCCCCCCCCACTCCTTTCTTCAGCAGCTCTGCAAGGATTGGCTGTTCCACACCTCAGCATGATTTGGCATGCTGAAGTCATGTGGTTACTTTCCTGTCTTTTCACTGGATGTTAGAGATCATAGCAGAAGTTCAGTGTTAGAAATACATAAGGGAGTGTAGAGGTGGGCGAGGAGTCTACTGACATCACGACTCCACCCACCGAGCTCCAGACAACAGACCCACCCACAGAATATGCAATTTTTCGGGTCTAATAACAGACAGAGGGGAGACATTTGACAGGTAAAGATACATGCAGGAGGCATGTATATCCTTATAGATAACCCCTATGGCAGTAGTTTAGAAAGGATGACATTGGGTTTACATCCACTTTAAGACCAGAAAACATTAGTAGTGGAACTTCTAAAGAAAAATCAGGTTGCATGCACAAGACATTAATAGCATTAAAAATAATAGCATAATATAGCAATGTTGGAAATGATACATTTTATTCCACCATGCATTTAGATCTGCTGAAGCACAACACTCTATGGGTTAACATTCAGGGTCATTAGTCTCAGAAGCTAGGTAAATGTAGCATGCTTTTGGAAAAATGGCTTGCATTTGAGATGCATTTCAGTTGCTTTAATTTGCATATCCACTGACTGCGCAGAGAAAAGCTGTTGAAATGCAATAGCCTAAGATATGCTACATTTACAATGAGATGCATGGTATGTGCAAAAATAAACACAAATGAACACTGAACAAGAGGATCACAGTAAAAAATGGATTTTTATAACAGCTTACCTGTAAAATCCTTTTCTTGGAGTACATCACAGGACACAGAGCACCATAATAATGACTATGTGGGTTATACGCTTACCTTCAGGTGATTGGACACTGGCAACCAATAGTAAGATGGTTCCTGCCATATAACCCCTCCTACACAGGAAGTGCCTCAGTTTTGTAGCAAGCAATGACGATCTCAGAAAAAGAGGGGAGGGACCTCTGTCTCCCGTGATGTACTCCAAGAAAAGGATTTTACAGGTAAGCTGTTTTAAAAATCCGTTTTTCTTTATCGTACATCACGGGACACAGAGCACCATAATAATGACTATGTGGGATGTCCTAAAGCAATGCATCTGAGGGGGGGGACACCTTATCCCTAAGCCCAACGGGCCTGAGATTATAAAGTAGCCTGCAACACGCTGTGGCCAAAAACAGTCTCATTTTGAGATCTCACATCCACCTGGTAAAACCTGGTAAACGATGAACTGAAGACCAGACGGCTGCTTTGCAAAACCCGAGCCATAGACACCTGCTGGCGTACTGCCCATGATGCACTAACCCCTCTAGTGGAGTGTGCTCTTAAATCCCGAGGTGGAACCCTGCACTTTAATCCATAAGGCAAGACAAAAAAGCAGTCAGTTTTCCGAAAGGGAGCTGACATTTCCAAGTAAATCTTTATTGCTCTCACCAGATCCAGTGAGTGAAGCGACTTTTCCTCCTTAGTTTTAGGGTTTGGAAAAAAGGGAGGTAAAATGATATCCTGATTCAAATGAAATTTGGAAACTACCTTCGGTAGGAAATCCGGACGAGGTCACATGACCACTCTGTCCTGATGAAGAATCATAAACGGTTCCTTGCAAGAAAGGGAGGCTAATTCTGACACCCTTCTAACCGATGTAATAGCCACTAGGAAAGCTAATTTCCTGGTCAATAGGACAAAAGGAATATGTCTAATAGGTTCAAAAGGCTGACTCTGTAAGGCTGACAGTACCAAATTTAGGTCCCAAGGACACAAAGGTGGTTTAAGCGGTGGCCTCAGGTGTGTTACTCCTTTGACAAAGGTTCGCACCAAGGAATGGGATGCAATTGGTCTTTGGAAAAAAAACGATAAGGCCGAAATCTGTCCCTTAATTGTCCCTAAAGCGAGCTGCAAGTCTACTCCTGTTTGGAGAAAGGCGAGAACTCTTCCAATCGTATACCTACGAGGGTTCCATTTCCTTTTCTCACACCAAGAAATGTATGACTTCCATACTCTATAATAGATAGCTCTAGAAACTGACTTTCTAGCATTTATCAAAGTGGACAAGACTGAACCCATAATACCACAGTCTTTCAATAGTCTGGTCTCAATAGCCAGGCCATCAAATTCAGCAACCGTAAAGAAGGATGGAATATGGGCCCTTGAGACAACAGGTCTGGATGGCAAGGAAGGACCAACGGGTCCCCTACTGCCAATTTCACAATCTCCGAGTATCATGATCTCCTGGGCCACGCTGGGGCCACTAAGATCACCAGCTTCCATTCCTCCCGTATTCTGCGTAGTAAGTGCGGCAGAATTTTCGATCGGAGGGAAGGCATATATCAGAGAATACTGATCCCAATGAACTACTAATGCGTCTATCCCGACAGCAAGCGGATCCTTGGTCCTGGATACAAACCTGTCCAGCTTGGCATTGAATCTGGATTCCAGCAGATCTACATCTGGGGTTCCCCAGTATTGGCAGATCTGTAGAAACACCTCGGGATGCAGGGACCATTCCCCTGGTAACAATTTTTGGCAACTTAAGAAATCCGCCTACCAATTGTCCACCCCCGGGATAAACACTGCCGATAGAAATGGCACATGTTTTTCTGCCCAGATCAGTATATGATCTACTTCTCTTTGGGCTGCCCTACTCCTGGTACCTCCCTCGTGGTTGATATATGCCACTACTGTGGAGTTGTCGGACTGGACTCTGACAGGAAGACCCCGCAACCAGGACGTCCAGAAGAGCTGCCCGAATCTCCAGTAGATTGATGGGCAGAGTCTTTTCTGTCTGGGACCATACTCCCTGAACAGACGCTTCCTCTAGGACTGTTCCCCAGCCAAGAAGACTGGCGTCCGTGGTCACCACTCTCCAGGCTACTGTGGGAAAGATTTCCCTCTTTTTAAGTTGCTGGTTCTTAACCACCAAGAGAGGTTCCATAGAACCTGTGGAGATAGAACCATAGGTTGATCCAAGGTTCGAGCAGACTTGTCCCAGGCTTTCAGGATACTGTTCTGGAACACTCTGGAGTGGAACTGTGCATATGGCACTGCACTGAAAGATGACACCATCTTGCCCAATAACCTCAGGCACAGCCGAACAGAAGGTGTTGGTTCTTTTTTCACCTTCTGTACAAGTTCCACTATGGAGGCGACCTTTAAGGGCGGAAGAAACACTTTTTCCTGGGCGGTGTCCAAGACCAGACCCAGATACACCAAGGTTTGGGTCGGACAAAGAGCTGACTTGTCCAAATTTAGTACCCAACCTAGGCGTTGTAATACTCGCACTGTACTTGACATGTTTAGAACTAGTGTAGGGCAAGAGCATTCCCTTAGAAGTAGATCGTCCAGGTATCCTATTATGGAGACTCCTTGAGATCTTAGGGAAGCTAACACTGGGGCTAGAACCTTTGTGAAGACCCTGGGGGCCGTGGCTAGACTGAAAGGCAAAGCCACAAACTGGAAATGACTGCCCTCTACAGCGAAGCGTAAAAACCTTTGGTGTGGACCAAAGATCGGCACATGAAAGTACGCATCCTTGATATCTATGGATGCTAAATAGTCTCCCCTTCTCAGGGACCTTATGACTGAACAAACCGACTCCATGCGGAAAGATCGGACGTCTACAAAGGAGTTGAGAGCCTTGAGGTCCAAAATGGGCATTACTTCCCCATTTGGTTTCGGCACGGGGAATAGGTTTGAGTAAAACCCCTTGAATCTTTCCTCATGCGGGACCTTTACAATTACTCCCTGCATCAGCAGATGGTGTAAAGCTAGGAGTAGGCAACTTCTTTTCTTTGGATCCGCCGGGACCCTTGAGTGTAGAAAGCGGTTCGGGGGAACCTCCCGGAACTCTATTCTGTAACCGTTCTTTACAGTGGAAATGACCCATCTGTCTTGAACCAGTTCTTCCCAGGCCTCCCCAAACAGCCGAAGCCTGCCCCCCACCCGTGAGAGCAGGGGCTCCCCTTCACAAGGTAGACTTGGAGTTGGGCTTGGGTGGCTTTTGGGTCCAGGGTTTTTTCTGACCCTGTGGTCTTTTAAACCCAGACGGCTGAGGCCGTCGATACCATTTAGGGGAAGAGGCACCAGGCCATGGGGGATTAGGAATTTTATAAGAGGGCTGCTTCCCCTTCTTTTTAATAGGAAGCAGAGCGCTCTTTCCTCCAGAGATCTTTTGGATATACTTATCCAGATCTTCGCCAAACAGGCGCTCTCCATGAAATGGAAAAGCGGCAAGTAGCCTTTTACATGGCGTCTCAGCAGACCAGTTCTTTAGCTACAATACTCGGCGCATATGAACTGATAGTAACGCAAAACGAGACATTTGTTGGATTGAGTCTTTTAAAGCGTCTACTGCAAAACACAAGGCATGAGGGATCTCTGATAGCTCCTCAGCAGATTCCTCTTGGCAAGGTATGTTCTTTACTATCCTCTTAAAGCGATCCTTTAGGGATTGACAAATCCCAATAGCTGCAATAGCAGGCTGAACTGCTGCACTGGCAACTGAGAAGGAGGCCTTTAATAAGGACTCTAGCTTTTTATCAGCCGGATCCTTGAAAACCTGGGCATTATTTACTGGACAGGTTAAATTTATATTCACAGAAGATATGGCAGCATCTACCAAAGGTGTGCTCCATTTCTTCCTAAACTTCTCCTCCATAGGGTATAACACAGAAAACCTTTTGGGAGGTAAGTATATTCTGTCAGGATGTTCCCAGTCTGCATAAATTACCTGCTCCAGTAACGGATGCAAGGGAAAAGCTTGGGAAATTTGTTTAGGTCGCAAAGATCCCAAGGTAGAACAGGAGAGTGCAGACTCCTGAACCGGGGGTAACTTAAACCCAATTCGTACCATCTCCATTAGAGATTGGATAAACAATTTCTTGGAATGGGATGCTGAAATTGGTTCTTCAGAGCCAGAGTCCTCAGCCGAGGAATCTTCAGCCTCCCCTGCGTCTTGGTCCTTTATGACCAAATCCTCCTGATCCTCTGCCCATTCTGGTTCCAGGTCACCTGGGCCCATCTGGCTATAAGAGTCCTGGGGCTCTAGTGACTCTCCACTTGGCCCAGGCTCCGGGGAGGGAGATCTATTAAGCTTCCTTCCCCCCTGTGTTGCAGAGGCAATCGTGCCGGCTATTTTGCCTTCAAGGCCTGCTAAGGCAGATGCCAAATCATCCTTTGTAACATAAGCCAAGGCAGGTACATTGGTAGTGGCCACTATGCCTGAAAAGTGCAATGGCTCAGCCAGGTCAGAAACCGCAGGTCCTTCAGTAGAGACTGAGGCTGCATCAGCATGGGGTTGGTCTCCTTCTTTTTGTGGAGGGACTCCTACCCCTGGGCTTGCCTTGTTCCCTGTTCCTCGTTTTCTGGAAGACATTGCTTACACACAAGGAAACTAAAAAGGAATACTCCCCACAAACTACAACTAGTTTTAAACCTGTCACCGCTGTGTCCAAGACCACCTGGCTCACGCCAGGAGCTCCATGCTTATAAGCACTAGCATGAGAGCGACCACGCGCATCAGCGATCGGCGATCAGCGACCCGCCTACCGCATGGCGCATGCGCCGTCCTGACGTTCGCGGCGCACCTGACATGGATAGCGGTGGCGCACTCGCACGCCAGTGACGCGTACGCGGTGTGCACATGGCGCGCATGCGCACTCGTGCGCAAGAATTTAAAAAATGCATGCCAAACCGGCCTCTGTAATCCTGGCACAGGCTCAAGGCTTACACTAGCAGTTTTACAAGGGGAAATACATATATATATATATATATATATATATATATATATATATATATATATATATATAAAAAAGGCCCCAAAGGGAGTACTCACCATCCCAAGCAGCAGGGCCTGTCTTGCCAGGCCCGATCTTCCCACATCACGGCGGGTAGCGCCTCTAAGGACCTTCAGGGACCGGGTCCCCCATATTGGGTTCCACACCCCTGGACCTGTAAAGCACCCTTTATGGTTTCCTTGGGCAAGATTGACCAGGAATACCAACTTTAACTTTAAGGGTCCAGCGCCTATAAAGGACACATTACAAGCAACACCTCGTTCTTGAACCGAGGTTCGGGTACCATCCACTTTAGCTTAGTAAGCCATCCGAATGGATCCGATTATAATGTCCTCAGTGGGACAATTCTTTAAAGAAACTGAAGAGCTTCAACAGCCATGGCCATCACCTTCAAGACACTGGTGAAAAAACTGAGGCACTTCCTGTGTAGAAGGGGTTATATGGGAGGAACTGTCTTACTATTGGTTGCCAGTGTCCAATCACCTGAAGTTAAGCGTATAACCCACATAGTCATTATTATGGTGCTCTGTGTCCCGTGATGTACGATAAAGAAATAATGTATTTCAGATAATGCAAAAATGCTCCAGGTTTGACTCAAAAGAAAGTCAGGTACAGCATGCTTTAAAACTGAATTCCAGACAGGTACAGTATATAAGATGCAAATGAATGCAGTTCAGAAACACCTGTACAGTACAAACTGGGAGAGGAGAAGTAACACAACAAGCTGATTCAGTTGTGCTGAATTGCTCTTGTGCTAGCAATACTCTTGGAGGGGACAGCAGAGTGACAGAGAGATGAGCCCATCAGTCTGCTGCTTCTCCTTTTGCTGTTCAGTAACAGGTTGGGAGTGGGGAGGAGGCCTGTGAGTGTATCTGTAGCAGAGATAAATCAGGTCTCTTGGCCTGCCAGACAGGGCTGTTGTGTGTAGCAGAGCTGTGTAAATATCAGAATCGGACGGACAGAAAAACAAATCATCTGGCAGTTTACAGATTATTTCTGTGTATTTAGCTGTTTGCCTGGAGTCCAGTTTTAAGGTGCTTTAAAGTGGTCCTAAAGCCTAAACATTTTATCACTTTAATGCATTTCTGGCATTAAGGTAGAAAATGTTTAGGCATCAGTTTTGGCCCCTCACCCCCCTCCTTTTTTTTGCCTACCTGAGCCCTGAGCCCTGATTCAGCACCGTGCACATCTGTAGCTCTTCTCTCCCCTCACTTCTTTGTCTCACTGGCTTTGCTGGGGCACCTGGAGCCAATGGCTCCCGCTGCTGTCAATCAAAGCCAGTGACGAGGGAGCTCCAAGTCCCACTGTCTGTGTCAATGGACGCAGCAGTGAGGCTCAGGTGCAAGCACGGACAAGTGCCCTCATGGGAAACGGCTTCACGGGGAAACAGGACAGAGAGGATGGGCCAGGAGTGCTGGCGGGGGACCCGAGAAGAGGAGGGTCAGGGCCACTCTGTGCTATTCCATTAGACAGAGCAGGTAAGTATTTAGATTCTTTTTGTTTTTTTTTATTTTTTTATAATCACTTTAAGTAAAGATAAAATCTTGTGTTTGCTTGCTTGCTTTTGAACTGATTTGCACTGAGTGACAAATTTATAAAAACAATAGGACATGCAGTGTTCACAAAAATTCAATATAGGACAAAAGCAACAATAAACACCACTCCCTACAATCCAATTTATACATTTAAAAGCACTGCATTTTATATCCTTCAAAGATATAGAGAAATGCATAGTGAAAGAATTACATAAATGCCTGCAGCAAGTCACCATAACTAATGCCCATGTGACCGAGCCCTCGTGACCTATTTCATAGCCATTCTTTATATAAGCACACACTCTATGATGTTTGGTGCTAAAAATGTAACCATTGGTGACTTTATACAACATTTATGTCTACCCAAAAGGGGAAGCTCAGCTTGTTCGCTCCTGGCAGCGAAGGCTTCCCTGCCATTTTTCCTTACTTACAATGCTGGCATCTGCACCAATTAACGAATCGGCTCAGGGTGCAGACATTGGGGGATCCCTGGACACTGGTAAGTGTCCTTCTAATAAAAGTCACTTTTATTTTTTTCTTCCAGACTGGAGCTTCGCCTATATTTTAAAAACTGTTATTGACCAAATATAAATAATATGAAGGACAAAATACGACCAAGCAAGTTCAAATTCAACTATTTAACTCACAGGTCCACAGTCTGCAATGCTGTTATATTCACAGATGCCTTTTTTAATATTGGCGACATAGAAACCATTTACTTGAATACAAAGATAGTATGTACAGTTGTTATCGAGAATACCATGTCCACCCTAAAAAAAAAAGAAAGAACAGAATGCATTTCTTTTGTCCTATATTATACTGAATTTAGTGTATATAAGCAATAATAGTACACTACCTATATATCCGTAAAATTCATAGGATCGCTTAACAATACAAAAATAGTAATCTACAAGCCATATACAACTGCAAATAAAACTTATATTGTGCAGACCAACAAGTTCACATATAATTTCAAATGTTTACAAAATACATGAATTATTGATGGATATTGTAAATGGCTATTTTCTGTAGCAGACATGGTTGCTTTTCAAGCTTGTGTGCCAATCATGACTTCCTCAATAGATGCAATGGGGGAGTAATCATAGCCAGTGTAGGACAGAGCGCAATTTGCAGAAAAAAATGAAAAAAAGACTGACAAAAAAAAAAAAAAAAAAAAAAACAAACAACACAGCCATACACTAGTAGAATGTCAAGTGAACATTCATATGAAAAATCTTGTCCGTATATTTGATAATGCCGACAAAGACTTGATGAAGGTCGTTCAAAATTACTTTAACCAGTTCTCTAGAGTATTTTTTCCTTCTTGTATATCATGAATAATTCTAATGCCGCGTACACACGGTCGGAATTTCCGACAACAAATGTTTGATGAGGGCTTGTTGTCGGAAATTCCGACCACGTTTAGGCTCCATCGAACATTTTCCGTCAGAATTTTCGACAAACAAATCTGGATCTCAAATTTTCCGACAACAAAATCCGTTGTCGTAAATTCCAATCGTGTGTACACAATTCCGACGCACAAAATTCCACGCATGCTCGGAATCAAGCAGAAGAGCTGCATTGGCTAGGCTATTGAACTTCATTTTTCTCAGCTCGTCCTATGTGTTGTACGTTGTGTGACCGTGTGTATGCAAGACAAGTTTGAGCCAACATCTGTTGGAAAAAAAACATGGATTCTGTTGTCGGAATGTGCGATCGTGTGTACGCGGCATTAGGCTTCATGTACACTAGCAGCTCCTGGCAGCTCCTAAACTTGAGTTTAGGAGGTTTTAGCATTTTTTGCCAAAGCTCCTGAACTCAACTTCATAAAAGGCTATGGGGAATATTTACTAAAACTGGAGAGTGCAAAATCTGATGCAGCTCTGCGTAGAAACCAATTAGCTTCCAGATTTTATTGTCAAAGCTTAATTCAACTAGTTGAAGTTAGCAGTTGATTGGCTACCATGCACAGCTGCACAAGATTCTGAGTGCTCCCATTTTAGTAAATCTCCCTCTATGTGTCCATGTACACATAGACTTTTAGTAGAGTTTATTAGCTGTCGCGGTTAGGGGAGATTAATCCTCCCTTTCCTGTACACGAAAGAATCGCGCTCAGGGTAGAAACGTTTTGCCCTTGGCCCACAGAAAAATGCAAATTGCGGTAAAAACATGGTTTGGGTTTTTGCCGTAGTTTGTATCTTCCCACAGCCGTGGTCAGGGTAGACTAGTGTACATGTAGCCTAAGGCGGCCCATAGATGAAAGAAAAAAATTACCCGATCCCCCATCCACACATTTGATGTGGATGGGGGAATCCTCCCCACTGAGCATTTGTATTCTGACAGCGGGTGGACTTTCCCACCATCAGAATACACTGATCATCACTGCTGGTTACAGCCAGCGTTGCTGACAGAGCGGCCAAAATCCAACAGGGCAGTTGTACAGAAGCTAATCGGTAGATCGACTTCTGTACAACCAACCTACCCATACATAAATCTAAATTCTTATCTTTACCTAGTTTATGGGCTAGGATAGGTCCATAGAGGGATAGTGAGGCACTAAGGCTGATTCATTCAATTATCCAATCATGTGAAAAGAAAATTATTGTTTATTTCATATGCACAGGTCACAGCCCAAAAGAAAAAAATTGGGCTGATAGGGAAAAATTGGTACCATTTTTGGATTCAGTTGGTCAAATATACCCAGGAACATGTTTAACATTTGAAGCAACAAAATGTTTATTAGCCTGTGATATAAATCTTCACTTTTTTCAAAAAGCTGAACAAGCTTTTCTCATTATATAAAGATGTTGGTTACATTGAAAAAGGCATAAAATGTCATATATGATTGGATATTGTCAAATGACTGTTTGTACCCTGTTAAATTCTACTCTTTAATAAAAAAACAATTGAAAGAAAAAGGCGTAAAAAAAAAAATCCTTAGCTGCACCTTAATGACAAATGTGTAAGGGGTCTTTACTTGGTTTCACCTCTTCTCTCCCACCAAAGATGGGTAAAAGTGGTCTTGTCTTTAATTGGTGCTTGTTTAATGCAGCAATCAGATTAAAAACTGTCTGTCCCTGATAATTCTAGGCGAAAGAGAAGCTGATCTATACTTTTAAGGAAAGGAAGAAGAAATCAACATGATCCAAGAAGAAAGATACGTAAGCTCTAGCAAACAGGGCCCTCTGATTCCTCTTGTATTAGAACTGTACTGTGTGGCATTGGGACCCTGTGCTACCTGGAATATTGCTGGTTTATACCAGATTTTAGAGAGAAAGGCACGCTGATTGCACAGCTGTGTGCTGGGCTATTTAGTTGTGACCTGGCTATGGCCCCATCCGACAGACAGGAAGTCTGTGCATGGGAGTCAGGTGGACTCCCATTGCTCTGCAGGAGTCAGAGACTGCATGGGTGCAGCCAGAGCATGCATGTCTGCAGGAGGCAGATGTACTTTATGACAGAGCAGCAAGGCGCTGATTAGGACTAAGCTCCAAGGAAACCCTTTTGTTCTAAGGAGCAGACCTAAGGCCTAGGCTACAGGCCTGAAGCAGCCGTGTGGCAATAACGTAAGCCAGGAAGCTGTAAGAGAGAGTGTCACCAGAGGTACAGTGTGGGTACCAAACAGGGACACAGTTACAGGGTCAAGAGGACCAAGGTCAACGCCTGAACAGCAGTGCTGACCGGAGAGCCAGGTGGCTCGGTATTTTCCATTTATTTCATTATTGCTTTGTGGAAGAAACCCCTGCGTGGAAATCCTGGATGGACTGTTTTTTCTTTTACTTCAATAAACATGGGCCAAAAAAGCCCTTAACCACTTCAATACCAGGCACTTAGACACTTTCCCGCCCAGACCAATTTTCAGCTTTCAGCGCTGTCGCAATTTGAACGACAATTGCGCGGTCATGCTACACTGTACTCAAACAATTTTTTTATCATTTTGTTCCCACAAATAGAGCTTTCTTTTGGTGGTATTTGATCACCTCTGCGTTTTTTATTTTTTGCACAACAAATAAAAAAAAAAAACAAACAAGTTCTTCATTGTTTCTGTTAAAAATTTTGTAAATAAGTATGTTTTCTTCTTCAATGACGGGCACTGATAAGGCTGCACTGACGGGCACCGATGAGGTGGCACCAATGAGGTGGCACTGATGAGGTGGTACTGATGATGGGCACTGATAGGTGGCACTGATGGGCACTGATAGGTGGCATTGGTATGCGGCACTGATGGGCACTTATAGGTGGCACCGATGGGCACTCATAGGTGGCACTGATGGGCACTCATAGGTGGCATTGATGGGTACTTATGGGTGGCACTGATGGGTACTCATGGGTGGCACTGATAGGTGGCACGGATGGGCACTGATAGGTAGGCACTGATGGGCACAGATGGGCACTGACAGGTGGCACCGATGGACACTGATGGGTCGCACTGATGACACTGATTGGTGGCACTGATGCCCCTAAGGGTGGCATTTCTGGGCATCACTGCAATATACTGGTGCCAATCAGTGCCCATTTGTGGGCACTGATTGGCACAGATTGGGCACTGACTGGGCACATGTGGATGGCCATGGGGTACATACCTGCCCATCCACATGTTGCCCCTCTCCCTGGTGGTCCTAGTGGCAATCCCTGGTGGTCCAGTGTGGTGATCTGAGGGGGGCTGCGCTGATAAACAATCAGCGCAGACCCCCCCCTGTCAGGAGAGCTGCTGATCGGCTCTCCTCTACTCGCGTCTGTCAGACACGAGTGAGGAAAAGCTGATCAACGGCTCTTCCTATTGACATCATGATCAGCCGTGATTGGACATGGCTGATCACGTGGTAAAGAGCCTCCGTCGGAGACTCTTTACCAAGATCGGTGGAGCGGTGTGTCAGACAGACCGCTCCACCGATCGCCGCAACGCGCACCCCCGCGAGCGCGCGGCAGCATGTTATCCTGCTGGACGTCATATGACTCCCAGTCAGGATAACTGAACCACAGCCCGGCCGTCATCTGCTATGGGCCGGGCGGAAAGTGGTTAAACTGCATATCTGGCATAGACTCAGCTCACTGGTAAGCTCTTCACTGAACCTAAATAACCCCCAATACCACAACTGTTTGCCCTAATATTGTAAAGTGCTGCGCAAACTGCTAGCGTTATATAAATCCTGTAAAATAGTAATAATAATGTACTGGGCATGAGAGGAGCTCATTAGTACTGGAGAAAAATGCTTTGTAATAATAAATATGTGACGTGTGCACTTCCTTATTCTAATACAGCATTGAAAGAAAACTGATCTGATATCTATGAATAGTTGCTTATAGTGTCTTACAACTACAAATGGATAGCAATCATTGTAAACACCTCAAGACAAAGAAATAAAAAAAGACAAAAACAAAAATAGAAAGGAGTTATGTGAATTGTTGGTGAAAAAAAAAAGATAAACAGACCCCTAGGTGCACAATGGTAAACATTGGGTGTTTTTTTTTAAACCAGAACCAAAAAATTTTGTGAATACCATTTCAGAGGTCAGTTGGTTAAAGCTTTCATTCAAGATGCACACAACTTTCAACCAAAATTCACTAATTTTTCTTATTGATCCTATGTGAAAAATAGGTGAATCTAGGGTGAATCTTGTGTGAAAACATATAACTTGATTGAATTTCCAAAATAACATTTCATTCAACTATACGCTCCACAATATGTTGCAATAAGGTATTGTGTTATCGTTAAATCCGAAGTGAGTTGCGGTAAACAAAGTAATGCATGTCCTACTTAGGGATGGGTGAAAGGGTTCGGCCCGAGCATAAGTTTGGGCAGAACTTTGGTTGTTCAGATGTTCTGTGAACACTGAATTATATGCGGTGTTCGGAGAAAACTTTCCGTAAAAGTCTATGGCACACGAACATGAATAATCAAAATTGCTAATTTTAAAGGCTTATATGCAAGTTATTGTCATAAAAAGTGTTTGGGGACCGGGTCCTGCCCCAGGCGCCATGTATCAATGCAAAGATTTTTTTTAAAAACTGAAGTTTTTTTGGAAGCAGTGATTTTTTTAATGCTTAAAGTGAAACAATAAAAATGTAATATACCTTTAAATATCGTGCCTGGGGGTGTCTATAGTATGCCTGTAAAGTAGCACAATTTTCCCGTGTTTAGAACAGTACCGCAGCAAAATGACATTTCTAAAGGAAAAATTGTCATTTAAAACTGCTCGCGGCTGTAATGAATTGTCGGGTCTGGCAATAGAGATAAAACTCATTGAAAAAAAGAGCATGGGATCCCCCCCAGTCCATTACCAGGCCCTTTGGGTCTGGTATGAATATTAAAGGGAACCCCGAGCCAAAATTTAAAAAAAAAATTGCGTAGGGGTCCCCCTAAAATCAATAGAAGGCCCTTCAGGTCTGATATGGAAATTAAGGGGGAACCCTGCGACAATTTTTTTTTTTAAATGGCGTAGGGGTCTCCCCCAAAATCCAGACCAGACCTGTAGGCACAATATTTAAAGGAATATTTCATTTTAATTGTTTCACTTTAAGCATTAAAAAAATCACTGCTCCTGAAAAAACGTCCGTTTAAAAAAAAAAAAAATAGCATTGATACATGTCCCCTGGGGCAGGACCCGGGTCCCCAAACACTTTTTATGACAATAACTTGCATATAAGCCTTTAAAATGAGCACTTTTGATTATTCATGTTCGTGTCCCATAGACTTTAACAGTGTTCGTGTGTTCTGCTGAATTTTTTGCCTGTTCGGTATGTTCTGGTGCGAACCGAACAGGGGATGTATAGGCTGTCAGATGAAAACAGATAGCTTGTCCGTTTCCATCCAACTGTCATCCAATCCGCCGGACGAATGGGAAACAGATCCCCACCCTTCTGTTTTTAGCGGACAGGATCAGATCAGATGTCGGCAGGTGTCAACGGACACATGTCTGCAGACATCTGCCACTCCATAGAGAGCAATGGATGGTCCAATTGGGTCCGCCTGAAGAACTGACAGGCGTACCTGATCGGTCCGTCAGTGTGAAAGGGCCTTATTCTTAGCAAACACCACTGTGACACGGTGGTGTAAATTGAACATAAAGGCAAACTTCCCTGGTCTAAACAGTGGGCTGCACTGGGCAAGGTTACAGAGTTGAAAAGTTCAGACAGTGTTTAGGTATTGAATATAAAAGATAAAAACAATTTTCACCGATCGATATATCAATCGGTTAGCAAAAAACCTCTATGAGGAAGCGGCGCTCCTGTCAACTACAAATTGTTGACAAATATGCATGAAAAAAAGTATACATGCAATCAAACCATTAAATATTGTGCAGAACTGTAGCAGGCAGATACATCTAAAGGTAAACAAAGTTCTTGGTGTGATTCGTTCAGTGGAAACAGGAAAACATGCTGGATAGTGCACAAATTACTGCAAATCCTCCACACAGTGCTCCACACGCCCCTCTGGGGTACAAACTCACCACAATCTTGGATATAACAAGCCTTATATCACATCTACGATGTTCTGATACCCTGTACGATCTGGGTCTCTCTGGAGGGATGGCTCAAAGAATCCAGGCATATATGGAGAAAAATAAACTCCACATAGAAAGCTTTGAAAGCTTTATTTAATATCATCCAGTATATAATTCATGTGGAAACAGGTTTTTTCACATCCACAAAACAGCTGAGTGTCACGGTTGATCGAGGAGTTAAATGTCAGTATGCCAGATTGTGCTAACAAGTCCTCATACAGACACACAAGTGTTTAATGTGCTGCGGGAGACCGTCTAGACCAGCTGGATCGACTCACCGCTCAGCACTCCATCATCCTGTCAATTCCAGGGACGATCCTGGACAGGGTGCACGGGGTGCAGTGCACCCAGGCGCCACAGAGGTGGGGGCACTGAAGCACCAGAGTGCTCCCCTCCCTCCTCCTCTTCCTTGTATGTAGGCAGCTCTCTTCTGCTGATCGCTGCCTCGACCTGCCGAGTGCCGAAGCCTGTCCCCCCTCCCTCCTCCCTCCTCCTGTCAGAGGAGGAGAGCAAAATGAGATCGGAGCGGCTGTCTCTGCCGCGCAGTGACGTCACTGGGGTGGGCCTGTGCCCATGCCCAAGCCCAGTTCTCCTCCTTCGACCAGACCTCCTGTGTCTCAATCCCGCCTGCTGCCCAAGCCTGACACTCTCCACCCGGGCAGCTGCACACTGTTCTCTCCTCTCCAGCTCCCGGGGGGGTGGTTTGTCCTGGGGGGTCTATACTAATGTAGGGGGGATGGTTTGTTCTGGGGGGTCTATACTAATGTAGGGGGGGTGGTTTGTTCTGGGGGTCTGTACTAATGTGGGGGGTGGTTTCGTCCTGGGGGGTCTATACTAATGTACGGAGGTGGTTTCGTCCTGGAGGGGGGTGTATACTAATGTAGGGGGGTGGTTTGTCCTGGGGGGTCTGTACTAATGTAGGGGAGGTAGTTTGGCCTGGGGGGGTCTGTACTAATGGAGGGGGGTGGTTTGTTCTGGGGGGGTCTGTACTAATGGAGGGTGGTTTGTCCTAGGGGTCTGTACTAATAGAGGGGGGGTGGTTTGTTCTCGGGGGTCTGTACTAATGGAGGGGGGTCTTTACTAATGGAGGGGGGTGGTTTGTTCTGGGGGGTCTGTCTCAATGGAGGGGGGTGGTTTGTTCTGGGGGGTCTGTACTAATGGAAGGGGGTGGTTTGTTCTGGGGGGGCTGTACTACTGGAGGAGGGGTGGTTTGTTCTGGGGGGGTCTGTACTAATGGAGGGGTGGTGGTTTCGTCCTGGGGGGCCTATACTAATGTAGCGGGGGTGGTTTGTCCTGGGGGGTCTATACTAATGTAGGGGGTGGTTTGTCCTGGGGGGGTCTGTACTAATGTAGGGGGGTGGTTTGTCCTGGGGGGGTCTGTACTAATGGAGGGGAGGTAGTTTGGCCGGGGGGATCTGTACTAATGGAGGGGGGTGGTTTGTTGGGGGGTCTGTACTAATAGAGGGGGGTGGTTTGTTCTGGGGGGGTCTGTACTAATACAGGGGGGTGGTTTGTCCGGGGGGTCTGTACTAATGGAGGGGGTTTGTCCTAGGGGTCTGTACTAATAGGGGGGTGGTTTGTTCTGGGGGTCTGTACTAATGGAGGGGGTCTTTACTAATGGAGGGGGGTGGTTTGTTCTGGGGGGGTCTGTATTAATAGAGGGGGGTGGTTTGTTCTGGGGGGGTCTGTACTAATGGAAGGGGGTGGTTTGTTCTGGGGGGGTCTGTACTAATGGAGGAGGGGTGGTTTGTTCTGGGGTGTCTGTACTAATGGAGGGGGGTGTTTTTTTCTGGGGGTCTGTACTAATGGAGGAGGGGTGGTTTGTTCTGGGGGTCTGTACTAATGGAGGGGGGTGATTTGTTCTGGGGGTCTGTACTAATGGAGGGGGGGTGGTTTGTTCTGGGGGTCTGTACTAATTGAGGGGGTGGCTTCTTCTGGGGGTCTGTACTAATGGAGGAGGGGTGGTTCTGTACTAATGGAGGGGGGTTTGTCCTAGGGGTCTGTACTAATAGAGGGGGATGGTTTGTTCTGGGGGGTCTGTACTAATGGAGGGGGGTCTTTACTAATGGAGGGGGGTGGTTTGTTCTGGGGGGTCTGTCTCAATGGAGGGGGGTGGTTTGTTCTGGGGGGTCTGTACTAATGGAAGGGGGTGGTTTGTTCTGGGGGGCTGTACTAATGGAGGAGGGGTGGTTTGTTCTGGGGGGTCTGTACTAATGGAGGGGGGGTGGTTTCGTCCTGGGGGGGTCTATACTAATGTAGGGGGGTGGTTTGACCTGGGGGGTCTGTACTAATGTAGGGGGGTGGTTTGTCCTGGGGGGGTCTGTACTAATGGAGGGGGGGTTTGTCCTGGGGGGCCTGTACTAATGTAGGGGAGGTAGTTTGGCTGGGGGGGTCTGTACTAATGGAGGGGGGTGGTTTGTCGGGGGGTCTGTACTAATACAGGGGGGTGGTTTGTTCTGGGGGGGTCTGTACTAATGGAAGGGGGTGGTTTGATTTGGGGGGGTCTGTACTAATGGAGGAGGGGTGGTTTGTTCTGGGGTGTCTGTACTAATGGAGGGGGGTGGTTTGTTCTGGGGGTCTGTACTAATGGAGGAGGGTGGTTTCTTCTGGGGGGTCTGTACTAATGGAGGGGGGGTGGTTTGTTCTGGGGGGTCTGTACTAATGGAGGGGGAGTTTGTTCTGGGGGGTCTGTACTAATTGAGGGGGTGGCTTGTTCTGGGGGGTCTGTACTAATGGAGGAGGGGTGGTTCTGTACTAATGGAGGGGGGTTTGTCCTAGGGGTCTGTACTAATGGGGGGGTGGTTTGTTCTGGGGGGTCTGTACTAATGGAGGGGGGGTCTTTACTAATGGAGGGGGGTGGTTTGTTCTGGGGGGTCTGTATCAATGGAGGGGGGTGGTTTGTTCTGGAGGGTCTGTACTAATGGAAGGGGGTGGTTTGTTCTGGGGGGTCTGTACTAATGGAGGAGGGGTGGTTTGTTCTGGGGGGGTCTGTACTAATGGAGGAGGGGTGGTTTGTTCTGGGGGTCTGTACTAATGGAGGGGGGGTGGTTTCATCCTGGGGGGTCTATACTAATGTAGGGGGTGGTTTGTCCTGGGGGGTCTATACTAATGTAGGGGGGTGGTTTGTCCTGGGGGGTCTGTACTAATGTAGGGGGGTGGTTTGTCCTGGGGGGGGTCTGTACTAATGGAGGGGAGGTTTGTCCTGGGGGTCTGTACTAATGTAGGGGAGGTAGTTTGGCTGGGGGGGTCTGCACTAATAGAGGGGGGTGGTTTGTCCGGGGGGTCTGTACTAATGGAGGGGGGTTTGTCCTAGGGGTCTGTACTAATAGAGGGGGGGTGGTTTGTTCTGGGGGTCTGTACTAATGGAGGGGGGGTCTTTACTAATGGAGGGGGGTGGTTTGTTCTGGGGGTCTGTATTTTTGGAGGGGGGTGGTTTGTTCTTGGGGGGTCTGTACTAATGGAAAGGGGTGGTTTGTTCTGGGGGGGTCTGTACTAATGGAGGAGGGGTGGTTTGTTCTGGGGTGTCTGTACTAATGGAGGGGGGTGGTTTGTTCTGGGGGTCTGTACTAATGGAGGAGGGGTGGTTTGTTCTGGGGGGGTCTGTACTAATGGAGGGGGGGTGGTTTGTTCTGGGGGATCTGTACTAATGGAGGGGGGGTGGTTTGTTCTGTGGGGTCTGTACTAATTGAGGGGGGTGGCTTGTTCTGGGGGGTCTGTACTAATGGAGGAGGGGTGGTTCTGTACTAATGGAGGGGGGTGGTTTGTCCTGAGGGGGGCCTATACTGATGGGAGGTCTGTACTAGTGAGCGGCGCACTATGTTTCTTCCCCCACCTTCATATCAGCAAGGGAAGAGAAAAAAAGAAGCAAGGAAGAGGATTGTGGGACATGTAGTCCTGAGGACTGGCAGCCCCACTGTAACACGGAAACTGCTGCCCACACAGCATGCTCAGCTGAATGTGAGAGAGAGCCAGGAGCCCAGGAAAGCTTTCAGGGAAGTACACCCAGGACTCCAGAGGGAGAGGACAGTGCTGAGGGAACACCATCAGAGAGAGAACTCCACTGCCCTGTGCCACCAGAGGGAAAGCCACACAGCCTGGTGCCATCCCTGGTGGAGAATGGAGTCATTGCCAGAATACAGATCTGGGCTCTACCCAATGGAGTCACCACGGGCAATTCAGAGTGAGCAGACTCCTGATCAGAGGAACCGTTGTTGCTGTATCACTGGGTCAGGTGAGAGGGCCGATCTGTACTAATGGAGGGGGGGGTTTGTCCTGGGGGGGCCTGTACTAATGTAGGGGAGGTAGTTTGGCTGGGGGGGGTCTGTACTAATGGAGGGGGGTGGTTTGTCGGGGGGTCTGTACTAATAGAGGGGGGTGGTTTGTTCTGGGGGGTCTGTACTAATACAGGGGGGTGGTTTGTTCTGGGGGGGTCTGTACTAATGGAAGGGGGTGGTTTGATTTGGGGGGGTCTGTACTAATGGAGGAGGGGTGGTTTGTTCTGGGGTGTCTGTACTAATGGAGGGGGGTGGTTTGTTCTGGGGGTCTGTACTAATGGAGGAGGGTGGTTTGTTCTGGGGGGTCTGTACTAATGGAGGAGGGGTGGTTTGTTCTGGGGGGTCTGTACTAATGGAGGGGGGGTTTGTTCTGGGGGGTCTGTACTAATTGAGGGGGTGGCTTGTTATGGGGGGTCTGTACTAATGGAGGAGGGGTGGTTCTGTACTAATGGAGGGGGGTTTGTCCTAGGGGTCTGTACTAATAGGGGGGGTGGTTTATTCTGGGGGGTCTGTACTAATGGAGGGGGGGTCTTTACTAATGGAGGGGGGTGTTTTTTTCTGGGGGGTCTGTATCAATGGAGGGGGGTGGTTTGTTCTGAAGGGTCTGTACTAATGGAAGGGGGTGGTTTGTTCTGGGGGGGTCTGTACTAATGGAGGAGGGGTGGTTTGTTCTGGGGGGTCTGTACTAATGGAGGAGGGGTGGTTTGTTCTGGGGGTCTGTACTAATGGAGGGGGGTGGTTTCGTCCTGGAGGGGTCTATACTAATGTAGGGGGTGGTTTGTCCTGGGGGGTCTATACTAATGTAGGGGGGTGGTTTGTCCTGGGGGGTCTGTACTAATGTAGGGGGGTGGTTTGTCCTGGGGGGGTCTGTACTAATGGAGGGGAGGTTTGTCCTGGGGGTCTGTACTAATGTAGGGGAGGTAGTTTGGCTGTGGGGGTCTGTACTAATGGAGGGGGTGGTTTGTCGGGGGGTCTGCACTTATAGAGGGGGGTGGTTTGTCCGGGGGGTCTGTACTAATGGAGGGGGGTTTGTCCTAGGGGTCTGTACTAATAGAGGGGGGGTGGTTTGTTCTGGGGGTCTGTACTAATGGAGGGGGGGTCTTTACTAATGGAGGGGGGTGGTTTGTTCTGGGGGTCTGTATTTTTGGAAGGGGGTGGTTTGTTCTTGGGGGGTCTGTACTAATGGAAAGGGGTGGTTTGTTCTGGGGGGGTCTGTACTAATGGAGGAGGGGTGGTTTGTTCTGGGGTGTCTGTACTAATGGAGGGGGGTGGTTTGTTCTGGGGGTCTGTACTAATGGAGGAGGGGTGGTTTGTTCTGGGGGGGTCTGTACTAATGGAGGGGGGGTGGTTTGTTCTGGGGGGTCTGTACTAATGGAGGGGGGGTGGTTTGTTCTGTGGGGTCTGTACTAATTGAGGGGGGTGGCTTGTTCTGGGGGGTCTGTACTAATGGAGGAGGGGTGGTTCTGTACTAATGGAGGGGGGTGGTTTGTCCTGAGGGGGGCCAATACTGATGGGAGGTCTGTACTAGTGAGCGGCGCACTATGTTTCTTCCGCCACCTTCATATCAGCAAGGGAAGAGAAAAAAAGAAGCAAGGAAGAGGATTGTGGGACATGTAGTCCTGAGGACTGGCAGCCCCACTGTAACACGGAAACTGCAGCCCACACAGCATGCTCAGCTGAATGCGAGAGAGAGCCGGGAGCCCGGGAAAGCTTTCAGGGAAGTACACCCAGGACTCCAGAGGGAGAGGACAGTGCTGAGGGAACACCATCAGAGAGAGAACCCCACTGCCCTGTGCCACCACAGGGAAAGCCACACAGCCTGGTGCCATCCCTGGCGGAGAAAGGAATGGAGTCATTGCCAGAATACAGATCTGGGCTCTACCCAATGGAGTCGCCACGGGCAATTCAGAGTGAGCAGACTCCTGATCAGAGGAACCGTTGTTGCTGTATCGCTGGGTCAGGTGAGAGGGCCGATCGGCCATTATCTACTAAAGTTCATAAGAACTGCAGTCTCTGACCATCTCTTGTACTATGTCTGCAGTCTCTGACCATCTCTTGTATTATGTCTGCAGTCTCTGACCATCTCTTGTATCATGTCTGCAGTCTCTGACCATCTTCTGTAGTATGTCTGCAGTCTCTGACCATCTCCTCTATTATATCTCCAGTCTCTGACCGTCTCCTGTAGTATGTCTGCAGTCTCTGACCATCTCTTGTAACATGTCTCCAGTCTCTGACCATCTCTTGTATTATGTCTCCAGTCTCTGACCATCTCCTATAATATGCCTCGGGGCTCTTTCTAACAGACTTTCTAACAGAAGCCCTCTCTGTCGGCCCTGGTCAATTCCGTTACTACTCTTGAGAACCTGTTATAATTAGATCGCCGTGAGGTCAATAAAGCTTTCAAAGCTTTCTATGTGGAGTTTATTTTTCTCCATATATGCCTGGATGCCTGGATTCTTTGAGCCATCCCTCCAGAGAGACCCAGATTGTACAGGGTAGCAGAACATCGTAGATGTGATATAAGGCTTGTTATATCCAACATTGTAGTGAGATTGTACCCCAGAGGGGCGTGTGGAGCACTGTGTGGAGGATTTGCAGTGATTTGTGAACTATCCAGCATGTTTTCCTGTTTCCACTGAACGAATCACACCAATAACTTTGTTTACCTTTAGATGTATCTGCCTGCTACAGTTCTGCACAATATTTTATTGTTTGATTGCATGTATACTTTTTTTTCATGCATATTTGTCAACAATTTGTAGTTGACAGGAGCGCCGCTTCCTGATAGAGGTTTTTTGATAACCGATTGATGTATTGATCGGTGAGAAATAGTTTTTATCTTTTATATTCATTTGTAATTTTTTCTTAAGTGGCTGCTATTTTACACATTACCTCCTTTGGAGGACTGTTTTTCATATTGTTTTATTGGTTATCCGTAGCGCTGAGTGGGGAGGAATTCAGGAAAGGACTATTTTTTCTTCCTTTGTGTTTTTAGTGTTTAGGTATTCTATTAACATGTGTAGAACGAAAAAATTTGTTTTGTTTAGATTTGGTTCATTATTTAAATACATTTTGTTTAGTTAAATTTGTTCGTTTTTCGGAATTTGTTTTGTATTCAAATTGGCATTCAAATTTATTCTATTTGACATTCAAATTTCAGAAGATGGTTATGGTCTTTCTATTTTATTATATTATATCCTAATCTATTCAAATGTGTTCTATTCAAATTTCAGAAGACGGTTATATTCTTTCTATTTTATTATATTCTATTGTTATTTTCTATTCTTTTATTTTCTGTACTATTCTTTTCTATTCCTTTATTTTCTATTATAATTATATTCTATTCCTTTATTTTCTATTATATTGTATTGTATTCATTTATTTTCTATTCTATTCAGTTCTATTTTACTCTAATATATTCTTTACCTTTATTTTCTTTTATTCTATTCTTGTTTTTGAATATAATTTCAAATGCAAATACATTTTCTAATGCGATTCAAATTTCGGCCAAATTTTGTTTGGTTATTTTGGATTTGTTTAAATTCATTACTATTGTAGATCGGAAATTCAGATAGATCTGAATTTCTGAATAAGGAAAAATGTGTCTGAATTTCGGTTAATTTTTGGATGGTCTCTAATAGGGATTGGCCTATGTTTCCAAATGAGAGGTTGGCCCTAAAATGCATAAACATAGAGACACTGGGTTGACATACTAAATCAATACAGACCACCTACAGTACCTTGAAAAAGTATTCACACCTCTTGAAATTTTACACATTTTGTCATGTTACAACCAAAAACTTAAATGTATTTTATTGGGATTTTATGTGATGGATCAACACAAAATGGTGAATAATTGTGAAGTGGAAGGAAAATGATAAGTGGTTTTTCAATTTTTTTACAAATAAATATCTAAAGTGTGATGTGCATTTGTATTCAGCCCCTTTACTCTGATACTCCTAACTAAAATCTAGTGGAACCAACTACCTTCAGAAGTCATCTAATTAGTAAATAGAGTCCACCTGTGTGTAAGTTAATCTCAGTATAAATACAGATGTTATGTGAAGCCCTCATAGGTTTGTTAGAGAGCCTTAGTGAACAAAAAGCATTGTGAAGACCAATGAATACACCAGACAGGTCAGGGATAAAGTTGTGGAGAAGTTTAAAGCAGGGTTAGGTTATAAAAAAATATCCCAAGCTTTGAACATCTCACGAAGAACTGCTCAATCTATCTGAAAATGGAAAGAGTATAGCACAACTGCAGACCTACCAAGACATGGCCATCCACCTAAACTGACAGGCCGGGCAAGAAGAGCATTAATCAGAGAAGCAGCCAAGAGGCCCATGGTAACTCTGGAGGAGCTACAGAGATCCACAGCTCAGGTGAAAGAATCTGTCCACAGAACAACTGTTAGTTGTGCACTCCACAAATCTGGTCTTTATGCAAGATAGCCATAAGAAGTCCCGTTAGCATCCCAAAGCCATGTGGAGGACACAACAAACATGTGGAAAAAGGTGCTCTGGTCAGATGAGATGAAAATTTAACTTTTTGGCTTAAAAGAAAAATGCTCTGTGTGGCAGAAAACTAACACTGCACATTACCCTGAACACACCATCCCCACAATGAAACATGATGGTGGCAGCATCATGTTGTGTGGGTGCTTTTCTTTAGCAGGGACGGCGAAGCTGGTCAAAGTTGATGGGAAGATGGATGGAGCCAAATACAGGGCAATCTGAGAAGAAAACCTGTTAGAGTCTGCAAAAGACTTGAGAATGGGGCAGAGGTTCACCTTCCAGCAGGACAACAACCCTAAACATACAGACAGAGCTACAATGGAATGATTTAGATAAAAGCATATTCATGTGCTAGAATAGCCCAGTCAAAGTCCAGACCTGAATCCAATTGAGAATCTGTGGCAAGACTTGAAAATGGCTGTTCACAGACGCTCTCCATCCAATCTGACAGAGCTTGAGCTATTTTGCAAAGAAGAATGGGCAAAAGTTTTACTCTTTAGATGTGCAAAGCTGGTAGAAAAATACCCAAAAAGACTTGCAGCTGTAATTGCAGCTAAAGATGGATCTACAAATAGTGACTCAGGGGGACCGAATACAAATGCACGCCACACTTTTCAGATATTTATTTGTAAAAAAAAATCTATCACATAAAATCCCAATAAAATAAATTTAAGTTTTTGGTTGTAACATAACAAAATGTTAAATTCCAAAGGGTGTGAATACTTTTTCAAGGCACTGTATTTTTCAAAGTGTATGTTTATTTTGAAAAATTAAGTTTTCTTAGCTTAATAGATGGTGTAAAATTTGTGTTCACAATCAAATACTCTGATATCTTCACCCATCTTGATTGGCTGTCCTGGAATGATGTAACTTCCTCATATACACACAGACTTTAATTCCTCCTACCATCCAAGGAATGCCAAGATACAACAAATTGCACATATGAAGCTCAGTGTGCAATCTAAAAAAACTTGCTAGCAGACAGGTAAGAAGAATTTATTGCAGAAGAGACACACTGGGGTTCATTTACTAAAGGCAAATCCACTTTGCACTACAAGCGCACTTGGAAGTGCAGTGGCTGTAGATCTGAGGGGGACATGCAAGGAAAATAAAAAACAGCATTTTTGCTTGTACATGATTGGATGATAAAATCAGCAAAGCTTCCCCTCATTTCAGATCTTCCCCTCAGATCTAAAGCGACTGCACTTCTAAGTGCACATCCACCTTTAGTAAATCAACACCATTGAGTCTCTTCTGCAATAAAAGCCTCCCTGCTAGATTTTTTTTTATAACAGTAATGATTCTATTTCATTTCCTTTTCTTCAAACTTTGGTGTGTTCCCCCAAACAATGGCTTTATTTAAGAAGGTATGCATATATTTCTTTTACTAGCAACCTATGTGAACGTAGATATTACTTACTGATAAAACCACCTTCTTTCCTGTGGACAAAATAACCACACAGCCATTCTGAACACATTTTCCACAGCACTGTCCTGGAATAATCTCATATTTTGTACCCTGGTGGGAAAAGGCATTTTTAATCAGGAAAAAAAAAACAAAGTGTTTAAAGTGACATGAATAAACTTTTTATTGTACTTAAAGTGTACAGTATATATAGCTAAATGTTTTTCCTAGTTTTGGATAGAGAGGGGAAGAGTAAGAATTCCAGTGAGGTCTTTACTGCTATCCAAGGCTCTATTATAGAGATCTACCTTCACTTACTGTCCTGTTAACAATGTTTTACCAAGCAACAGCAACATACACAGAAATGTTTGTCTTTAGCAGAGTAGGGGTAAGAATAGTACCCCTGTCAGATTTGTATTACTATCTATGTTCCTGCTGTAGATGTTTCCTACTTCTGTGAAACCATTGTTAGCAGGACATGTAGTAAGTATTAATTTCTCTAACAGAGCCCCGGATAGTAGTACAAACCAAACTGAAGTTATAATCCTTCTCCACTGTATCCAAAACTAGAAAAAAATGGCTTGACAATATATTTTAATATGCAGTTTGGATAAAAGTAACTTTTTGCATAGGCAAGAAACATGTTCTATCTTCTTATAAGTCAAAAGAAAAAATAACAAAGGCACACATGAGCAGGGCAATATACAAAACAATACAAAAACTTCCCAAGAGACTTTCTAGCTGGCCAGTAAAAAAAAAAAAAAAAAAAACCTGACCAAACTGTTCCAAATACTCAGATTAGAAAAAGAGCTTTTTTTATTGGATATATTACAACATAGTTAGGAACTAGATTTAGGGAGTCACACTTTATCTTGTGTTAGGGATCACACTTTTCAGAGATGCCTTGAAGGGACAGTGCGGTTTACATGTAGTTGCAATTGTATGCAACAAAAATAGTATTTTAGTACTCACTGTAAAATCATATCTTTGGGGTCCATTGAGGTACACAGGAAGTCATTAAAGCAGTTTTAAAACCAAAAACAAACATTTACTATATTACATTCTGAGATATAGAGGTTGTATACGTTTTTTTTATTTTTCTTTCTTTCTTTTATATGCCTTAAAAAATTACTGCGCTACGGTCAAAGCATAAGATAGCTGCTGACACTACAATACGACAAATTGTGCAAGTGGTAAATTAAAAAGTGCAGCGCTGAACATAAACCATATTGCATGTGCAAAACAAGAAAAAACAATAACAATGTGCAAATATGCAAATATGAACATAAACCATATTAAATGTGCAAAACAAGCATGAAAATGCAATGTGCAAGTATATAAATCGATGTGAGCTCAAATATATGAGGTAATGTTACCATATACCAATAATAATAAAGTGCATAGTGCTACAAACAACCATTAAAAATAAATATTGAAAAGTCCACGTATGAAAACTAGAACTGAGAGTGTAAGGCAGCCACCGTGCATTCAAACAGTTTGAAGTAAGGAAGGTTGAAAGTAAAAATCCATTCAGCATGGATAAAAGTTAACCACTGTCCACTGAAGGAGTCACCCGGGACTGTGCACCTGTCACCCAGAGGGGAGAGTAAATACTCTCACTGGAATGCATGGACTCTATTTCCAGCGGAAAAGAGTCAAACAAGCATGAAGATGGAGCTGTGTATTTATGCTCTGAGAACAGTCACTGGAGATCTGTCGCCACAGTATACCACAACTTCTTACCACTGAGTTAAATCTTGGACTCCACACTGTGCTGTCAGATGGAGCCCAAGATTCAACTCAGTGGTGAGACGTTGTGGTATACTGAGGTGATGGATCTCCAGTGACTGTTCCTCAGAGCATCAATACACAGTTCCATCTTTATGCTTGTTTGACTCTTTGCCGCTGGCAATAGAGTCCAGCGCATTCCAGTAGGAGTATTTACTCTCCCCTCTGGGTGGTAGATACACAGTCTCGGGTGGCTCCTTCAGTGGACAGTGGTTAACCTTTCTTTATCCATACTGAGTGGATTTTTACTTTTAACTTTCCTTTCAAATTGTTTGAATGCACAATGGCTGCCTTACACTCTCAGTTCTAGTTTTCATACGTGGACTTTTCAATATTTATTTTTAATGGTTGTTTGTAGCATTATGCACTTTATTATTTTTGGTATATAGTAACATTACCTCATATATTTGAGCTCACATCGATTTGTATACTTGCACATTGCATTTTCATGCTTGTTTTGCACATTTAATACGGTTTATGTTCATATTTGCATATCTGCACATTGTTATTGTTTTTGCTTGTTTTGCACATGCAATATGGTTTATTTTCTTTCTATGCACCTAGTGATCTGCCAGTAAGTCATTTGTTTTTTATGTAAAACCTCCCAAGAGGCAAAAGAAAAATGTTTGCTGTAACTGATTAAAGAGTGTTAGCTGGAGTTTGCCTTCAATGTGTTAGTGCATTTAAATACACTAGTACATCTAACATTCCCCTCTCCCCAGATTAATGCCCCGTACACACGGTCGGACATTGATCGGACATTCCGACAACAAAATCCTAGGATTTTTTCCGACGGATGTTGGCTCAAACTTGTCTTGCATACACACGGTCACACAAAGTTGTCGGAAAATCCGATCATTCTGAACGTGGTGATGTAAAACACGTACGTTGGGACTATAAATGGGGCAGTAGCCAATAGCTTTCATCTCTTTATTTATTCTGAGCATGCGGGGCACTTTGTGCGTTGGATTTGTGTACACACGATCGGAAATTCCGACAACGGATTTTGTTGTCGGAAAATTTTATAGCCTGCTCTCAAACTTTGTGTGTCGGAAAATCTGATGGAAAATGTGTGATGGAGCCTACACACGGTCGGAATTTCCGACAACAAGGTCCTATCACACATTTTCCGTCGGAAAATCCGACCGTTTGTACGGGGCATAACAACCCTATTGGACAAAAAGTGTCTTTGTTGCTCCTCCATCCAGAGTGGTGACACTTTAAGACAGTAAGCCAGCCCAGGAAAAACCCTCCAGCTACCAGCATGCCTCAGATTTGTAGCAAAGCAGTACTGAGGCCATGATCATACAGAGGGGCAGTACCTGTGTCCCTCAGTACACTCCAAAAAAAAATGTACAAAAATCGTATTTTCTTTCTTGTTCATTAACAGCTTCAAGTCCACCCTATTACAGTTTTACTGCTACAGGGCGGCACCTGTGCGCCAGATCACGTATATATATATATATATATATATATATATATATATTATGGTAGGGGGCACACATGTGCGCCGCCAGCGGCTCACTTCAGCAGTGATTACACACAGCGGAAGCTGATTGGCAGGTGCAGGGTACTCAATGTCCTCCGGCATACGCCGATCACCAGGCGGAGACACAGAACAGTGTTATGCCTGTGTTGTCTATGCCATAGTGTTGTCTGACTGAAGATTGGAAAACTCTCCAGCAAGATGGTCCAATGATGCACAGACAGTCAAATCACCTGAAACCTCAGGATGTTTATCGGGAGATGAGATTCCTCCTATGACCAACCTCACTGCACTGACAAGGTGCCCAGCATTGCCCCTCATGAGCTCAAGCATTTCTCCTCATGAGGGTCGTCCAAGACTTGGGTGGGAAAGACTTACCTGACTAGAGAGCCGGATTCCTTAGCCATCCAGCCAGGAAACACCTGGTCTAGAGATTGGACCAACTTGTCCCACAACGAAAAAATATTGTGTTGAAGATGTCTGAAGTGAAACTGGGCAAAGGGAACTGTCTCGAAGGAGACTACCATCCAGGACTCTCAAAAAGTCAGCCGGCTTCTGGATTTAATAGTTTGAAAGTGAGACCATAGAGCCTGAAGTATCTTTTGTGAAAGGAACGCTCTGGCCTGAGAGGATTCCAGAGCTAAAATCAGATCCTGCAGTAATTTTCAGCATTGATTTCTGGAGGTGCTGATATTATTGTCTGGACAGTCAGAGATCCATTGTCCAACAGAGTTCTAATCAACTGTTCCCACAACAAGTAGTCGTCTAAGGCAGTGTTTTTCAATTCCAGTCCTCAAGGCGCCCCAACAGGTCATGTTTTCAGACTTTCCATTATTTTGCACAGGTGATTTAAACAGTTTCGCTGCCTTAGTAATTACCACAGCTGTTTCATCTGAGGGAAATCCTGAAAACATGACCTGTTGGGGCGCCTTGAGGACTGGAGTTGAGAAACACTGGTCTAAGGATCTGACAATGGGTATGTCACAAGAGCAGAGCAGGAGTAATATTGAGGCCAGTACCTTGGTAGATACCCTAGGTGCAGAAAAGTGGTTGCAGGAAGGGGCTACAAACTTAAGAGGCCACACAACAAAGTATAGGAATCGCTGATGCGCTGGAAAGATGGGGACATGTAGGTAAACATCTCTGATGTCGACAATAGCCATAAATTCTCCCTAGTTAAGGAAGTGATGATAGATTTGATGGATTCCATTTCAAAATTTTGGGCCTAGTAAAGACATTCAGAGCCTTGAGCTTCAAGATGGGGGAACAGTATACATATTTGATTAAAAACCACCCCTTAAAGTGTCACTAAAGGCATTTTCTTAGGATAGATTGGACAGGGATTCGAACACCTCAGTTTTTATTGATGTCTGTGTGTCCTATTAAAGGGGTTCACTCTCTCTATTTGTCCTGTTTACCCTTATATACAATTGAAAATAAAAGAAATGAGTGGGGGAAATCTTCTAATGGGGGCACTAGCTCTGATGACCCTAGTGGCACTCCAGAATTCCCTCATTTTGGAGGGATTTCCTCTCACTTCTTTTTTGGCTATGGTACAGGAATCAAAGAAAATTCCCCCAGTGGGACAAACAAAAACTGATGAGTTATAACCATCCATCCAACATGAAAAAAAAAAGGTTTTGCTGTTAGTGACACTTTAAACTGTTTTGCTACAAGGACTGGGCATTGACACTTTGATCCAATCTCCTAGAGGGCTCAATGAAGAGCTGCTAGTCTATGCAGGGACACAGGAAGGTTGGTGGTTAAAAACCAAGAAGGAGCAGTGAGCAAAACTCGTTTGTAGCTCTGGGATATCACCTTCTACTGACATACAAGCTGTCCAAACATCTTAACAAGGATACAAAATGTTCCCCTACTCTGGAAAGTGATACTCGGGCTCCAGAATATAAGTTGCTAGAAAAGAGCATAAAGTGCCAGAGCTCGCAAACTTATATTTTGAAATAACATTCCTGCAGGCTCACCGTTAGTTCCTCCATTCTCTTTAAACAATTTAATTCAACTACCCATTCTGTAATGCTACGAGCAACCAGAGTACTCCAATGTCTAGGTATCATTTTTTCACGCTACAGAGAGGAGGAAGTGAAACAGCCCCTTTTTAACTGCCATCAGAGACCCTGAAATAATAGAAAGTAGGGCTAATTCTGGAGACATCTGGTAGGCCGTCTCAGTAACATGGGAACAGATCTGAAAACAGACTCCCAAAATAGTTTGATCTGGGGACAGGTCTACCATATGTGAATTATTGTGCTTACATCTCCTCCACAGCGCCAACACTTTTCAGGGTAAATCGAAAATACCTAACTTTCTAACAGACGAATCCCAAACTCTCAACAAAGATGGCGTCAGGGGTGAGAATGATTGTCTAGATGGGTGAAAAAGAGGCGCAATCCATGGTAGAGAGGTCAAAGGGACAGTGGTTATTTGCTATTCAAGAGACACCCACTGTTTTGTTTGACCATGAAAAAAACAGTCCAATATTATGGTCATAATGGATACTATATGCTAAAATTCCATATGCTGTAGGCCCACTCCCCCCTCTGTCTTCCGCATTACTAAGATATCATGTCGGAGCCTAGCCAAAGAATTCAGCCAAAGATAATGAAGTAGGCTAGATCGTAAGGAGCAGAAAAAAGCCAGTGTAGAGGCTATAAGAAGTTTTTGATATAGATACAAAAAACGGGGTAAAATATCCATCTTATACACTGCCATTCATGTTTCCCCATGGCCCTAGACTGCAACCTACTAATCGTTGAGTTCAACAAGGGCAAATAGTTCAAGTAATAGACTTTATTCTCTGAAGGAGCAGAATTCACTCCTAAATATTTAAGAGATTGCGACTTCTCATTGAAATGGAAAAGTAGCCTCCAACATTTCTTCTTCAGATAGCTGTAAAGTAATATTAAGATACCAATATTTTGTGACATTCACTTTAAAGTTACTGTGGAGGCCAAATTGTTCCAATTTGTGGAGAATGCCTAGAAAGGCTACTCTTGGGTCAGATACATACAGTATAGGAGTAAGTCATCAGCAAAAATACTCAGTTTATGTGAACTGTTACCCACCTGTACCTCCTGGATAGAAACATTAGACCGTAAAACAACCGCCAGGTGTTCCAAGGCAAAAATATAAAGGTACGGTGATAGCGGGGGCACCTACTTGTTTCAAAGATGCTACTATGAACCTCCAATCCAGGCTATCAAAAGCCCTCTCCACACCTGGATAAAAGCACAGCGGGCTTTTGAACCTCCGGGCATGATGTATCAAGAGGCTCGTCTTTATAATATTATCATGTGCTTTCCTGCTGGGAACAAATCCCATCTGGTCTAAACCTATAAAAGAAGGAATCACAATATGCAGACGAGAAGCCAGAAGTTTAGAAAAATTGTGGGGGGGGACACTTTACACAGAGGAAAGCTTGTATGATCATTTGGGAATAGTGGGTTGATGGAAAGCCAAGCTTGAATGGTTGAAGGGTCTTGCCAACAAAGAGGTTGAGAGAGTGTAGAAATAAAAGGGACATTTTTTAAAAAGCTGAAGTATATTGTATGCATATATCTTCCTTTGTTTTGTTTTCAAGAAAAACCTCTTTTGAGACCTAGTGATATCATAACTGGTATTGCTGCTGGTCCTTGATAAGTAGTAAGACTGAATTTTTTGGAATGGGGCCAGCAGGCTCCTATACAAGTTATCGCACCCTGCCTCTGATCGTATTTCAAAAGCTCTCCCAAACAGTGGGTGGCTCAATGGAGGGTTTCATCTAAATGTTGACCACTTATGGGTGGCCTCAAGTCACTGCACTGCTGTTTTTCAGAGTTACATGAAAGAACACCTCTCCAGCATCCCTTTAGACTTCTCCCTGCTGGCCACTGAGTGCTGCAAACTTTAGCTGATTGTGGACCATTGCACAGCGAATGTCAAGGTCTGCCCCTCTGCTGAGAAGCAGACTTGATGAAAAACCTATTTTGACTGGATACACATGACTACACAGTGCTTTCACCCTTGACATCTCAGTCTCTACCCTTGGCATCTGTCCTTCCATATTATGCTCAGCAACAACAGTACAGTGGGTGACATCAGCCCTAAAGATCACACACACAAATGATGAAGAGAAAAATGATCGATAGCAGGGAAAGTGAACAGCTGTGAGAGGCGGGCCAAAGAAAGTACGATTCAAGAGGATCGATGATGTTCACTTAGGAAATTAAGGTAAGCTTGGCTTTGTATTATAAGGTCAAAGCCAGAGCTGGATAAAAGGCAAGTAAGAACAAAGCTTTGGAAAGCCCTTACAACCAACTATCAGTTGGTTCTTTAAAAACAGGCACGTCCTCTACTGCAATAGTAAAGCTTGTTGGGGGGGGGGGCACAGCAGGATCCACAGAGGGAACGTACCACTCCCCACACAAAACCGATAAAAGACTAACATTTAGGGGGCAGAACAAACACTTTATGAGGATGTTTCCAATCTCCAAACATTCTCCTAATGTAAATGCACCACTGTATCTAGAACAAGCTCTGCCCTCCCCTGAGAAATGAATCTGATGTGGAGCTCAATCAGCTGGATACACTGGACCCTGGATACACCCCCCCCCCCCCCCTCCACTGTCCATGGTGTCTCAGTTTGATATTGCATCTGAAGTATATTTAATTAAAACCAGCAAAAAATACTGTAGCTGCCATAGTCCAGATTGGACGTACATTGCCATATACAAAAAAAAAAAAAAAACTGTTATTAAAAACACTTCAATAAATAGCAGTTGTTGCTTTATAAAAATGCCTAAACAAAGATACATTAAAAATCACAACATAAACAATAAAGGAAGAAAATAAGAAATAAAAACTAATAATTAGAGAAACAAAAAAACAATCTACACTTTCAAGTGTAGATTAATACAGTTATTAAACAGGACAATTCTACTTACCAGGTCACATTTGGTTTTGCAGATAATGGCTTGGCAATTCATTTCATGCAGTAGTGTTGAGCTGCTAACCATAAAAGTACAATTGCACTCATAGCAGCTATTTGGAGCAGTATAAATTGGAGAGCCAGGCTATAAATGAAAGGCAAGAAGCACATTTAAAATAAAATGCAAAATAGATACTTTCACAAGTGACATTTAACCCCCTATAATGGTAGAACCACCAGTGCCTCAATTATCAATTCATGTGCAGATAAAATAAGTAAACACAAATTTTCTTTTCACATGACTGGATAATTGAAGTGAATCCTTACACAATGTATTGTGTGAACATTCTCAAAGCCTTAAGTAAATAAGCTTCATAGCCTAGACATTCCTGTTCTGTAGTTTTATAGTCTTATATCTGCAGTGTGCAATCATCTAAGGCTGTGGTTTCCAAACTGCGGCCCATGGGCTGGATGTGGCCCTTTATTTGCCTTTGTATGGCCCTTGGTTTGCTATTTCTCCCACTGTCAACAAGGTTAAGGCACCATTCCTTCCACTGAAATCAGTAGTGGGGCACTATTCTTCCCTTTGACACCAACAATGGGGCACTATTTCTACCACTGACATAAATAAATAGGCACTATTCCTCCCACCAATACCAATGATGGACATTATCCCTCCTCCTTCTAACCACATGTGCTTTGTCAATTTTTTACTCTAACTGTCTACCAGGTCTGAGAAATTGTTTACTCCCATTGACACTGGGACAGTTTCTACTTCCACCAGCCACAGTCTGACCCCCACTAAATTCTGACAGACAGAAAACTGGCCCTTTGCTTAGAAAGTTTGGAGACCCCTGATCTAAGGTGAAACTCCCTCTGACTGCAGAGATTTGGAGTGAGATTTGATGATACTGCTACTGTACAGCTGTTCTTCTGAAGGCTTGCTGGCAAGGGCCTGTAGTGCATGCATCATCCTGCATCTGCTTTATTCATTCTGTGGAACTGTGCTTCCTATAGCTTTCTTACCTTTCTTGGTCATTATCCCCCACTTATCAGATCCACCATTCAGATCCACCATCAGAGGCAGCTCTGACATATGGAAATCAAAGCCTATGTTTGCTATCGAAATGTCCACCTCCACACAGAGTCAAAGTGCAGAACAGGGTTAGTGATAAGTCAGTATTAAGGAAACAGCAGCTACAAGCAATATTGGTGACAAGTCTTTTACCCCCCCCACTTGCATTTTTTGTGAACAACTTCCCTTTTAGGTAGGGTCTCAGCATTCCCCAATTTTCTTGGGGTGGCTAGATTGTGGTCAGTGGGTGCAGAAAATATTCTGGCGTGACTGGGAGGAATAATACCCCATCTTTGGTATCAGTAGGAGGAATAGTGCCCCATTGTTGGTTTCAGCAGGAAGAACAGTATATCATTGTTGGTGTCAGTGGAAAGAATAGTGCCCCATCAATGGTGTCAATGGGAACAATTATGCCCCATTGTTGATGTCAGTGGAACGCATAGTGCCCCACCACTGGTATTAGTGGGAGAAATTATTACCCATTGTGGGTGTCAGTGGGAGGAATACTGCCCCATCATTGGTGTCAGTAAGAGGAATATCAGTGGGAAGAATAGTGCCTCATCATTGGTGTCAGTGGAAGGAATCATGCCCCACTGTTGGTGTCAAAGGGAGGAATGTCAGTTGAAAATGGTATAGAGGAGGGGCAGGAGGCGGAGCCTAGCGGAGCAGACATGCATTGTTAGAGCTCCACACCGCTGAGGAGAGAAGAGAAGGACAAAGCGGAGCCTGCAGACTCAAAAGGTATCCATTTGAACCTTTTTGCCCCAGGGAACAAACTGTGAAAGTTTGGGCAGGAAATATGGTACTGGGAGGAAACCGTGGCAGAAATAAAAATCACCTCACAAAGAGCTCACAGGCACTCACTGCAGCTGAAGCAGCTCCAGTCACCTCACAAGATACAGCATCAGGGCGCTCTCACAGACAGAAAATGTCACAGCAAGACTCTCCATTTGAGTCAGATACAGAACAAATCCTCTCACAAACTTCTCCACAAGCCTCCTCAGTATCCCCAGTAATATTATCACAATTTGAAAAGATGCTTCATAAGGCTTTAAAACAAACCTCAGACCAAATAACAAAAAGCCTAACCAAAGAAATAAGAGAGCTGGGAAACCGCACCGCAGCCTTAGAAATAAAAATGGATGAAATTGAAATTACAACCCAAGAAAATATAACAGAATTGGAACAATTAAAAAAAGAGAATTTAATACTTCAAACTAAGCTCGAAGATTACGAAAATAGAGCCAGACGTTCAAACTTGCGCATAAGGGGAATACCTGAAACTGTGACAGACCTGCAATCTACTATTACTGCTCTATTACAAGAACTAAAACCAGATATCCCTATTGAACGTTTAGAACTGGACAGAGTACACAGAGCCCTCACAGCCAAAAAGAAAGATGGACCCCCACGTGATATAATCACAAAATTTCATTATTACAGAACGAAAGAACAAATACTAATTGCTGCAAGAGAAAAAAAGGAACTTAATTTTCATGGACACAATTATCAAATTTTTGCTGACCTATCCCAACTTACTATTACTAAAAGACGATCCATGAAACCCCAACTAATGGAACTGCAATGCCACAACATTATGTATCAATGGGGCTTCCCCTTTTCAGTCAGATTTAACTACCAAGGAACAATTTACAGAAGCAGATCAGCAGATGAACTACAACAAACCCTTTTAAAATTAAATCTGACAGAACCCACAAGCAGCAACACTTCCACACGCAGAAGAGTGGCATCATCTTCACCTTCAGGCAGCACCCAGAAAATTTCAGAACAAAATGGGAATCATCATTCTCACAAAAGAGGCCGTTATGCCACATCATCCATGGACCAAGAAGATTCAATGGACTGACATCCTAATTCCTGATATCTCTTCATTTATTATACTAAGAGATGGTTCTCTATAAAAAACCTGTATTTATAACTGAATGTAACTGCATTCTGATAGTCACACACTGTGTGGGATCATGTTACATTCCAGTTATATTTCTTATTATTTCTGATTCATATAGCCTTAGAATATATAAGTGAAATAAGGAAATTCTTGTTCAGTTATATATTATCAGGTAATAATAATAGATTTATTACTTTTTAGGACAAATATGTTCAATAATCCAGAAGTAATGGAAGCTTTTTCTTTCTTTTCTTAAAACAAATATATTATTACCTAACTAGTTCCTAGAATTATGTTTTTGTTTATTCTAATCTGAAGCAATACAACCTCAATTTTATGAGTTAACATATCTAAACAGTTACATATGAATAAAATATGTAATTGTTTACTCTAAAAGGATTAAAATCCCAAAATAATTCAAACTATCTTCATCAATACCAAAGTTATTAACAGTACCTTTCTAACTGAATTATTTAGCCTAGGGCAAGACTAACCATATACAACCACCCTGGAATAAATCATTTCAACAAAAACTATATTCTGCACTCCAATTAATGAAACATCATTTTGATGTCTTTTGACATAGCACTTCTCTCCTGTAAGCGGAAGATCCGTGTACCCCCATTAGCCCTCCTCATTCTCCCAACCATATTATGTGGGAGTGTGACGAAGGCACTTATTCCCCTGAGAGAGATATTTATTCTCTTTCACGGGTAAATTGTGATTACTTGCAAAAAATAATTTATACAATGTATCATCTAATCTCATATGTTTTTTGTTTACTCTTTACTCCAGAATTCACTGGTTTCTTTTCTATCTATTCATCTCTTCAGTCCACACAGGTTGATCTGCGCAGTCAGCTCTGCATAACAAAAAGTAAGTCAAAACTATTTGATCTATTGCCATGGCACCACTGAATATACTTTCCCTGAATGTTCAGGGAATAAATGTCCCTCAAAAAAGGACCAAAGCCTTCCGTACTTTCCATAACAAGAAGGCTCACATAGTATGCCTCCAAGAAACACACTTCACCAAAGATTCTACTCCAAAATATATTTCTCCTTTTTATCAACAAATTTACATGGCTTCTGCCTGTACCAAGCAAAGGGGAACTCTAATTGCATTTCACCGATCCACATCATTCACCTTATCATCAGAAATTAAAGACCCAGAAGGTAGATACCTGATACTCATGGGTTATATAATGGATACAGCAATCACGGTGATTTCCTACTACGCTCCTAACAAACAACCTACACCATTCCTCTCACATATATTACAAGTGATTAATACACACAAAATAGGAACAGTGATAATGTGTGGGGATTCGAACCAGGTCCTCCTCCCATTTCTAGATAAATCACCTTTTACACCATCCAAAATAACCTCTAGATTACCTTTTTCTCAACTTCTTTCCAAATACAATCTGGTAGATTCATGGAGAGAAAGTAACCCAATGAAAAAGAATTTCACTTATTTCTCGCACCCTCATCAAACCTTCACCAGAATAGATCATATTTTTCTAACAATAGGAATGATACCAGAAATTATTGCATCAGATATAATTCCGATTCCGTGGTCTGACCATAATGCAGTATACACTACTATAGCCTCAGCCATACCAAAAGCGCATGACCCAACGTGGTACTTACCGGACATAATGCTCAAACACCCACTACATCAGATGGCCATTGAACAAGCTTTAAAGGAATACATATCAATTAATAATACAACAGACATCTCCCCAATAACACTGTGGGAAGCTCATAAGCCTGTCTTGCGTGGTACAATACAAAGACAAATGGCACTATTTAAACAGGAACGCAAAAATCTAGCAAAAAAACTAGAACTCAATTTTAATGCAGCCTACATATCATTTCAAGATAATCCATCTCAGAGTACAAAATCTCATCTGGAAAAATCTAGATTGGAATACGATCTATTTCTCACTGAGTCAGTTGATAAATCCCTCAAACGCTCCAAACACAATTTCTACATGAATACAAACAAACCAGGTACATATTTGGCTCGGGCATTAAATTCAACTAACAAATCTTTCAAACCAATACGTTTGAAATTATCAAAAAATGTTTACACTTGTAATCCAGTTAAAATAGTCCATAAATTTCACTCACATCTCGCAACTTTATACAAGACAAACAATGAATTTAATCCTACAGAGGCTGAATTCTTCTTCTCAAAAATAACCTTACCTGAGTTATCTCAGAATCAAAAAAGCAGTTTGGATGAGCCTATAACTATAGATGAAGTTGCTAATGCCATAAAAGACCTAAAACTTAACAAAAGACCAGGCTTTATACTATAAAACATTCTCAGAAATACTCTCTCCCATTCTCACTAAAACTTTTAACAAACTTCTAGATGGACATTCTCTTCGGCAAGAAACACTAATGGCAATTGTTTGTATGATCCCAAAACCCCTTTCTGATGATACTTCCTGTGTGAATTATCGGCCTATCTCTCTGTTAAACCTCGATATTAAATTATTAGCAAAAATAATAGCAAAACGCCTCAATAGCATTATAGGAAAATTAATACATAGAGATCAAGTAGGCTTCATACCAAATAGACAGGCAGGCGATAATATACGCAGGGCAGTGTTATTGGCACATATTGCTAAAAAACGGAAAATCCCTTTATGTTTTCTATCTCTCGATATTAAGAGGGCATTTGACACAGTATCCTGGCAATATATGCAATATTCATTACAAAAATGGGGTTTTGGACCCCACTTTTTAACATGGATCAAAACATTATATAATAAACCCAAAGCCTATAAAAATATGCTGGATACAAATCTGAAGCCTTTAATATCGAAAGAGGTACCCGACAGGGTTGCCCATTATCTCCCTTATTATTTGCCCTTATACTCGAACCCATGGCCCAATACATCAGAACAAACCAAACTATAACTGGCATTGAAGTAGGAGGTATTACACACAAATTATGTATATTTGCAGACGATATATTACTTTTTCTATCATCACCACAGGTCTCTGGTCCTAACTTAATACCAGCTCTTGATGGATTTGCAGCCCTATCCAGCCTTATGATTAATCCTAAGAAATGCCTAGTGCTTAATATTTCACTCACAAACATGGAATTGATCCCGGCTAGGGCTGCACTCCCATTCACATGGGCAGAAAAATCAATCCCATATCTTGGAATTCATTTAACAGCATCTCATTCTGACTTATTCTCAACCAATTATCCTACTGTATTAAGACAGATCACAAATCTAATAAAACAATGGTCGCAACTTCTTTTATCCTGGATGGGGAAGATTAATGCAATCAAAATGACTATTCTACCCAAATTGCTTTATCTATTCAGAGTCCTCCCTATTCCAATTCCTTCCTATTTTTTGAGAATAGTACAAAAAAGAGCAACTTCGTTTATATGGGGCTCTTCTAAACCACGTATACCTATACACACACTACATCTTCCCAAAAATAAAGGAGGCCTGGGATACCCTAATTTTACTAACTACTACAGAGCAGCACATTTGGCCAGTCTGTCCATATACCATGCAAAACAGGAAATCCCATTATGGGTATTTATAGAGGCTTCAGAAAATGACCCTCTATTAATATCAAATTTATTATTGCTTGATCCTAAAGACCGCTTTAAAATTCATAATCCCATAACTAAACATTTCTTATCTCTCTGGGATAAACTAAAAACCAAATATCAGTTACAATCTCCACACAATCCTCTCCTGTCTTTTATCAGAAATCCGGCCTTTTATCCGGCATGGATCTACCCAAATTCTTTTAAAGCTTGGACAACATCAGGCATTCAGACACTAAATGACTTCATAGCATCTAAATCATTCCTTTCATTCCCATCGCTTAGAGAAAAATATGATCTACCAAACTCTGAGATATTTAGATATCTCCAAATCAAAAATTTCTATACACCATTCCTAAAGGGGGATACACCATTATCCCAATTATCCATTTTTGAATCAATCTGTACAAAAGATCCATTTGCTAAAGGTACAATTTCATCACTTTATAATCAATTATATGGAGTAGCAAATCTTAATAGACCCTCTTACGTTCAGAGGTGGGAGGAGGACCTGGGATGAACTTTAGAAGACACAGACTGGTCTAACATATGGCTCACATCTAAGTCATCTTCACCCAACATCTTAGCACTGGAGACAAATTATAAAGTCCTAACTCGCTGGTACCTTGTACCCGCTAGAGTGGCAAAATATTCACCTAATACCTCAGCTCTTTGTTTTCGAGGATGCCCAGAAATAGGCACATATTTACACATATGGTGGACGTGCCCAGTAATCCAAACCTTCTGGAAGGAAGTCTTCGTGATTGCATCTAAAATATTTAAAAAAATAATACAACCAGATCCATATTTAACTTTACTTAATCTAAAACCGGAGTGGTTAACACTCTCTCAATTCAAACTAATGATCCAACTAATAACGGCTACAAAACAAACAGTGGCCAAGGCATGGAAATCTCCTAAATTGGTACTAGCAGAAACAATTCACAGAATGAATAATACAATGTCCCATGCTAAGATGGTAGCCATCGATCAAAATCAAATTCCAAAATTTGAAAAACTTTGGCACCCTTGGATAAAACAACAGTTCCTGTCAAACTTCAATGACTCTGTCCTGTTGCCATGGTAACAGATTAAATGACTTACAGAGACACCCATTCTAAGGCTTCAAAGAGAACTAAAAAGAATAATAAACTGACGAGCGGGACAACCTTGTGGACCATACCTCTACCTTTCAACCCTTTTTCTTCTTTCTCTTTCCTTTTCTCCACCTTACGATTAAAGCTCATTATCAGAATTTATATGACCTATATACACTCTACTTGTAAACAATATGTATAGTAGGTATAAATCATTTAAATACCTACAAAAGTAACTAAGGAAATTATATATATCTTTAATTTAGGTTTACGTGAACCCAATGTTTAATATTTGAAATTTCGTGATATTTACCTATATAAACCCTACTGTAAAACAATGAGCTTACTTTATAGATCCTTGTAAACTTACTTTATGTATCTTATAACATTGTATACTCAATAAACTTCTTTTGACAAGAAAAATGGTATAGAGATTCAAAAAATTCACTGCCTACATCCCTATATGTAATATCAAAAAGGATACATGTTTCCCATGGGGGTTTGAAGGGCAGTAATCATAACTTCTATGTAACAAATATAAAAAAGCTTTATTTCACAAATCAATAGTCTGGCTATTACAGTCATTTGTAAGTACAGCATGTTGTACCATACAAGACATCAATTTGGTATCTAATTGCAAGCTTCCAATATTGTCTGGGATTGTTTTCTAGACCCAGGATCTGTCATATACCCCTGAAGAAGAGGACAAAGGAACCACTTTGAAACATGTTGGGTGTAAATATATATGCTCCTTTGGGGATAGTGGTGTAATATACTATATGTATTTTGTGATTATGTAATGCTCCCTAGTGGAGATTGCTTATGCGTATTTATTAACATGTGGTGCTTTGTATACAAAAAGACACCAGCCATGATGGTTTTAAGTCTTGTTTTTATTCATTTGTGAAATACAGCTTTGTTTACATAGAAGTTATGGTTACTGCCCTTCAATGTCCCATGAGAAAAATGTATCCTTTTTGCATTAGAGGGAGGAAAAGTGCACCAGGGGCCAGATAAATTAAAGCAAAGAGCTGCATCTGGCCCTAGTTTGGGGACCACTGGGCTCAGCTATGCATATAGAATAGAGATGGGCCAAACATCCCCCCAGTTCGATTTGCTCCAGAACTCTCAAACATTGCAAAAGTTTGAAACCCCGAACGACAAACCCCATTGAAGTCTATGGGACCCAAACAGGAAAAATCAAAATTGGCAATTTTGAAGGCTTATATGCAAGTTATTGGCCATAAAAAAGGTATGGGGGCCCGGGTACTGCCCTGGGGGACATGTAACAATGCAAAAAAAAATAAACGTTTAAAAAGATCGTTTTTAACCACTTCAGCCCCAGAAGGTTTTACCCCCTTCCTGACCAGAGCACTTTTTACAATTTGGCACTGCATCGCTTTAACTGCTAATTGCGCGGTCATGCAATGCTGTACCCAAACGAAATTTGCATCCTTTTTTTTCCCACAAATAGAGCTTTCTTTTGATGGTATTTGATCACCTCTGGGGTTTTTATTTTTTGCGCTATACACGGAAAAAGACCAAAAATTTTGAAAAAAAATTATATTTTCTATTTTTTGTTATAAAAAAATGCAATAAACTCAATTTTAGTCATACATTTAGGCCAAAATGTATTCAGCCACATGTCTTTGGTAAAAAAAAAAGTCAATAAGCGTATATTTATTGGTTTGGGCAAAAGTTATAGCATATACAAACTAGGGTACATTTTCTGGAATTTACACAGCTTTTAGTTTTATGATCTCATTTCTTGAGGTGCTAACATACCAGGGCAGTACAACCCCCCCCCCCCATGACCCCATTTTGGAAAGTAGACACCCCAAGGAAATTGCTGAGAGGCATGTTGAGCCCATTGAATATTTCGTTTTTTTGTCCGAAGTGATATAAGGACAAAAAAATATATATTTTACAAAAAGTTCTCACTAAAAGATATATTGCTCACACATGCCATGGTTATATGTGGAATTGCACCCCAAAATACATTTTCCTGACGCCTTCATGGCAGCACACACTGGGTTGTGACTCCGCCCCCACAACCTGACAGGATTGGTTTAGCTATAAAAGTTGAAGAGAGATGACCCCCACCATTCTCTTTTTTATCCTCACCTGACAAGATGGTTGGACATCGCAGAGCCTCTTACCGCATCACCCCAGCAGGTTCAAGCCTCTCCTGTTTGGAAGTCCCTCCTGTACAGTCTCTAAAGGAGCTTCTATGGAGGGAACCCCCACTCTGGTGGTCTCAGGGGCAGCAACATGGATTATCTGGTACAGAGTAAGCTTTAAAGAAGCTTCAGTTTTGCAGTGGTCTCCATTTCTTAAACCTCATTTCCCCTGTAAGTTATTTTTTTACTTATCTTTTTTTCTGGAAATTCTTATATTTCTTATTCTGGGCTCTGTAGTCCCACAGCGCTCAGGATGGCCGTCGGCGCGTCTCGTTCCGTATTGCGCATGCGCGGAGGAGTCAGATGGGGACAGTTTACCGTTTTGCCAGCTCCCAACATGGCGCCGGAGCCGTCGCGACGCTTCTGCGCATGCGTGGAGTGTCATTTTTGGCGCGACAGCGGCGGTCTATTTAAAAAAGGGCTCTGGCTTTTAAAAACAGCAGTTTGGTATTCTGCTCGTTTTTGCCTGCTCTTTTTTTTTTTTGCATCCTGGAACAAAATTCTCTCTGGAAACTGGTAAGTTCTTCTTTATCCTTCCTGATCCATCGTTACAAGGGTTTTTTAAAAAAAAAAAAAATTAAGAGGAAAAATTAAAAAAAAAATATATATAAAAAATATAAAAAAAAATATATATATATTATTATTATTATCTAGGCATATGTATGTCCTCTTTTAACCCCTTCCAGACCTCTTTTATTCCTGCCTGCCTTCCTCCTCTCTGCTCATGGAGACCACTGCCCAAGCAGACCACCCACGTCCAGTAAGGTAAGAGGCTGTCCGTATGGTAAGTATTGAAGAGAGAGAAAAAAGAGCGCACAGCTGCTGACAAGACTCCTTCTATCAGTCCTTCCAGGTCTGAATCAAGACGCAAGGAGAGATCAAGCCATGCCTCAAGCAGAAGATCCCGCAGAAGCCGATCACGCTCCTCATCTCGTCACAAGCACTCACGCCGTAGCCATTCTCGTCATGGCCACTCACGCCACAGTCGTTCTCGACGTAGCCGATCTCATCATAGAAGATCACCTTCGTCACATCGCAAGCAAACCCAGCACACTCGTCCCGCAGCCAATTGCTGCTGGGTATGTGGCGCTACTGCTTTGCCAGATAAATTAGTATGTCGCTCGTGCTTCAATGAAGCTACGAAGGATAGAGAATCAGACGTCAGGGAAGTAACGGACCTGATTCGGGAATCAGTCAGAGAATCTATAATGGAGTCAACTGCACCCCTGCCGACCAGGTCAGACCCGAGTACTTCCATGGCTCCTCCTCGCTCAGCGATCGAGGCAGGGGCAGAAGAGTCTCCTTCAGAAAAGAAGATCCGGAAGTACCAACAGGTTTTGACTTCACCTTGGTCGAACCCTTTGCAAAGTCTGTCAAAGAGGCCATAGGTTGGGAAGAATCCGAGGAAATACCTCAGAAAACGCGGAAATATTTTCCGAACCTGAAGAGGGATCCAGAAACCTTCCCCTTCATTGAAGAGCTGAATGATTTAATTAAAGATGAATGGGAAAGATCCGACAAGAGACCTAACTTAAACAATAGACTTGCAAAGATGTATCCTTTAAGAGAACCTAACGTCACCTCCTTAATTAATGCCCCGGTGGTGGATGCCTCTTTAATGCGTCTGGCAAGACATGTCACCCTACCCATTGAAGATGCTGTCTCCTTCCGCGACGTCCTAGATCGGAAAATCGACCTAGAACTCAAAAAAGCCTACTCCACAGCAGGAGGCGCTTGCAGACCAGCAGTCACCACGGCAGCAGTTGGTAGAGCCATTACAGGCTGGGCTGTCAATATTGAAAAATCTCTTCAGGGAGAGATAGACTTGGAGAAAGTAATTTCATCCCTACAGGAACTTAAATTAGCAGGCGATTTTATCGCAGAAGCCTCCGTGGACATTATTAGGTGCTCGGCCCGGGCAATGTTAGCCTCGGTGATGGCAAGACGAGCTCTGTGGCTAAAACCGTGGGTAGCCGACGCAGCATTAAAAACAAATTGGTGTAGAATTCCCTATGATGGTTCCAATCTCTTCGGCTCCAAATTAGATACAGCAATTTCTAAAGTGACAGGGGGAAAATCGGGGCTCATTCCCTCTGACAGGAGACCCAAGAGACCAAGAGGTCCTGCTTATAAAGGTAACCTTCCCGAAAGGTACAGAGAAGCCAAAACCTACAGACCAGGCAGAGAGTTTAAGAGAAACTGGAAGAACACACAGTCTTCCTTTCTGAGGATGCGAAAAACCAAGACCACCCCTTCTACCGAGCAACAGAAGTCCTTTTGAAGGTACGCCCGCCCATCCTCCAAGGGTGGGCGCCAGACTAAAGAAATTCATACAAATATGGTCAGAAAACATCGACCATTGGACCATTTCTACGATCAAGTACGGTCACAGGTGGAGTTTCCTGAACAAGATCCCCAGGAACCACTTTCTGCCAACCAAACTTCCAGCTTCTCTAGACAAGAAAAGAATCCTTCAGAAATACATAATGGAACTAAAACAAAAGGAGGCAATTTTGGAGGTTCCACCATGTCAAAAAGGCAGAGGCTTTTACTCCCCTCTGTTTTTGGTAAAAAAGAAAACGGGGGATTTACGGCCAGTACTGGACCTAAAGAGACTAAACAAAAATATCAAGTTAGAAACCTTCAAGATGGAAAGCCTACAGTCCATACTACTAGCTGTGAATCTAGGAGATTGGATGCTGTCCGTAGACTTATCAGATGCCTATCTTCACATCCCAATACACCCTGCTTTTCAAAGATTTCTCCGCTTTTCAATCAAACAACATCACTTCCAGTTCCAATGCCTACCCTTCGGCATCTCATCAGCTCCCAGGACCTTCACCAAAGTTCTCCTGCCTCTCATCGCATACCTCAGAGAAAAAGGTCTAAGAGTACATCATTATCTGGACGATATACTTCTTCTAGCAGAAAGTCGCCAGATCTTGATACAACACCAAGAAATCCTACTATTAACTCTGCAAAAATTTGGTTGGCTGGTGAACTGGCAGAAGAGCAAGCTTCAGCACACTCAGAAGATGATTTTTTTAGGTGCGGAACTAGACACCATCCTAAACAGAGTACAGCTTCCTCAGGAGAAAATCATGCCTCTGATTCAGAAAATTCAGAGGCTAATCTCGGTTACACACTTGCCAGCCAGAGTATGTATGAGTATCCTGGGCTCCATGTCTGCAACTCTGCCCATGATCCAGTGGTCTCAATGGCACACAAGAATCTTCCAGAATTCCTTTCTGAGGCAGTGGGATGGAGTATCAATGCTTCAGAGAATCTACATACACAGGTATGTGAAGCAATCGATGTGGTGGTGGACACGTCCCAAAAATCTCAAGAGATACAAACCTCTAGTTTCTCCACAACCAGAGGTGGTCACCTCAGATGCCAGCCAGCTAGGATGGGGAGCCCATTACCAGAATCTAGCAGCTCAAGGGCAATGGAAGTTCCAGGCTCATGGGATGGTATCCAATATACTAGAGCTCAGAGCGGCTTTTCAGGCACTCCTGGCCTTCACTCCATATCTGGTAGAGAAGAATGTCGTATTTCGAATGGACAACAAAGTCGCTGTAACGTATATCCAGAGGCAAGGAGGGACAAGGAGTCGCTCTTTGATGCAGGAGGTATGCCCTATCATGGAGTGGGCTCAAGTACACCTAATAGACCTGAAAGCGGTATATGTTCCAGCAGCTCAGAACATGCTGGCCGACTATTTGAGCAGGGAACTGCTCTCAAACAACGAGTGGTCATTGAGCCAACAGGCCTTTTCCCTTCTTTCAAGAACCTGGGGAACACCAGAGATCGACCTAGCAGCCACACCTGCAAACACCAAATGTCGAAGATTCCTGGCAAGAGCAGCCTTCCCATCGGCCGAGGGGATGGATTGTTTGACCCATCCGTGGAATTTCAAGTTGGGTTACATTTTTCCTCCAGTACCCTTAATTGTAAGGTTCCTATCCAGGCTTCGGAAATCATCAGCAACAGTAATAGCCATAATTCCTTTTTGGCCGAGGAGACCATGGTTCACAACCTTACTACAGCTCAGCTTACAACAACCGCTGCCTCGCCCAGTAACATCGGACCTCCTGTCCCAGGGTCAATTTCTACACCCAGCTCCAGAGAAGTTACACTTGACAGCATGGAAATTGAAAGGACTCGGCTGTTAGAGCAGGGATGCTCGCAGGAGGTCATTTCTACTCTTCTACAAGCAAGAAAAAACACCACCAACAAGACATACTCACAAGTATGGAATAGGTTTTGTTCTCTGGCCCAACAAAGAAAATGGAACCCAGTATCACCAGAGACACCACAAGTTCTGGAATTCCTTCAGTTGGGTATTTCCAAAGGCTTAAGCTCAAGTACTCTTAAAGTCCAGATTTCGGCTCTTTCGGCTAAAACAGGCATTAGATGGGCACTACATCCGCTAGTGATTCAGTTCATGAGGGCTTGCTTAAAAATCAGACCTCCAAAGAAACCCACATTTCCAGCTTGGAATCTCTCCACAGTACTCGATGCATTATCTAAACCTCCTTTTTGGCCAATTGAGTCAATCTCACTTTGGAATCTGACTTTGAAAGTAACCTTCCTTATCGCCATTACATCCGCAAGAAGAGTTTCAGAACTTAAAGCGCTATTAATAACAGAACCTTACCTAGTCTTCTATCCCGATAGAGTGGTACTAAGACCCTCGGAACGTTTCACTCCCAAGGTATCATCTTCTTTTCATTATAATCAAGATATCAACCTTCCATCCTTTACTAACGACCAGGGTGAACCTCATGCATTGGATGTTAAAACTATCATTACCAGCTATTTGGAAGCTACAGCCTCTTTCAGAAAATCAGATACTCTTCTCATAATCCCTCACGGTCCTAGGAAAGGTCATCCAGCAACTTCCCGAACAATCGCATCCTGGCTGGTCAACACCATTAAGAAGGCATATTCGTCTCAGCAACTAGCCATCCCAGAAGGCATCAGGGCACACTCAACCAGGGCAGTGGCAACCTCATGGGTAGCATACTGCAGAGTTTCACCGGAGACAATCTGTAAGGCAGCTACCTGGTCGTCAAGACATACATTTACTTCTCACTATAAGATTGATTCTGCGCATCTAACTACAGCGGACTTTGGCAGATCCATTATTACAGCCAATTCCACAGCTTTTTAGATTAATAAAACTTTAATTGCACCCTCCCGACTGGCGAGTTATTTCCCAGTGTGTGCTGCCATGAAGGCGTCAGGAAAACGGAAAATTGTATACTCACCTTTCCGTAATTTTCCTTTCCTGACGCATCTTCATGGCAGCACACAGATTCCCACCCTGTCTTAAGATGATATATACTGAGAATGGTGGGGGTCATCTCTCTTCAACTTTTATAGCTAAACCAATCCTGTCAGGTTGTGGGGGCGGAGTCACAACCCAGTGTGTGCTGCCATGAAGATGCGTCAGGAAAGGAAAATTACGGAAAGGTGAGTATACAACTTTCCGTTTTCCTGCTTCTCCTGAGTACAGGGATACCACATGTGTGCAACCTTTTGTGAGCCTAGCAGCGTACAGGGCCCTGAAAACCAAGCACCGCCTTCAGGATTTCTAAGGGCCTAAATTTTTGATTTCACTCCTCACTACCTATCACAGTTTCGAAGGCCATAAAATGCCAAGATGGCACAAATCCCCCCAAATGACCCCGTTTTGGAAAGTAGACACCCCAAGCTATTTGCTGAGAGGCATGGTGAGTATTTTGCAGGGGGGGGACAGGGGTGTTTTTTTTTTTTCTTTATTTTTTTTTTGCTTTTTTATCTTATTTTTAAACTGTTCCTTTCATTTTTTTTTTTTATCATTTTTATTGTTATCTCAGGGAATGTAAATATCCCCTATGATAGCAATAGGTAGTGACAGGTACTCTTTTTGGAAAAAATTGGGGTCTATTAGACCCTAGATCTCTCCTCTGCCCTCAAAGAATCTGACCACATCCAGATCGGTGTGATAAAATGCTTTCCCAATTTCCCAATGGCGCTGTTTACATCCGGCAAAATCTAAGTCATTGAATGCTTGTAGCTTCCGGTTTCTTGTTGGGTTATATTGTAATCTTTTTTCTTTTCATGAAGCCTGTGGGCTGAACCAAAAAAAGAGATTGATCGGTGGGTATTAGGGATGAGCTTCATGTTCGAGTTGAACCCATGTTCGACTCGAACATCGGCTGTTTGGTCGTTCGCCGAATTGTGAACGATATGGGCCGTTTGCGCCAAATTCGTGTGGCGCGTCACGGCCCATAATTCACTGCGGCATCGCAGTGCATTGCTGGCTGATGATTGGCCAAGCATGCACTATGACCCGCATGCTTGGCCAATCACAGCGCCGCCTGAACAGAGAGCCTTAATTGGCCAAAGCCAAGGAGGCTTTGGCCAATTATGGCTCAGGGGATTTAGTACACGCCCCACACTATATAAGGCCACCTGCACAGCGGCCCTGTGTAGTGTGTGTTCCGGCGTTCATTGAGAGAGAGAGAGAGACAGACAGTGACATTTGATTTGAGTTAGATAGATTAGGCAGAACAGTCAGTCAGTTAGCTGCACTTACAGTGTATTGTGTATATATATGCATCCCAGGTGTTGCATATATATATATACACTGTATTCAGTTTAGCTAGATCCGTTCTTGTTATCTTCCTACTGACAGGCAGGCTTGTCTTGTTACAGTATTTACAGCTACCTGAAGAAAATTACTGGTGTTCTTTTGATCCTATTAGTACCACAGTCAGGCAGCTAGACTATTTACAGTTAGTGCAGTGCGTCCTGCTCACAGTGTTCAGCTAGATCCGTTCCTGCTATCTTCTTACTGACAGGCAGGCTTGTCTTGTTACAGTATATACAGCTACCTGAAGAAAATTGCTTGTGTTCTTTTGATCCTATTAGTACCACAGTCAGGCAGCTAGACTATTTACAGTTAGTGCAGTGCGTCCTGCTCACAGTGTTCAGCTAGATCCATTCCTGTTATCTTCTTACTGACAGTCAGGCTTGTCTTGTTACAGTATATACTGCTACCTGAAGAAAATTGCTGGTGTTCTTTTGATCCTATTAGTACCACAGTCAGGCAGCTAGACTATTTACAGTTAGTGCAGTGCGTCCTGCTCACAGTGTTCAGCTAAAACTACAAGTTAGTGGGGTGCGTCCTGCTCACAGTGTTCAGCTAAACCTACAAGTTAGTGGGGTGCGTCCTGCACACAGTGTTCAGCTAAACCTACAAGTTAGTGGGGTGCGTCCTGCTCACAGTGTTCAGCTAAACCTACAAGTTAGTGGGGTGCGTCCTGATCACAGTGTTCAGCTAAACCTACAAGTTAGTGGGGTGCGTCCTGCTCACAGTGTTCAGCTAAACCTTCAAGTTAGTGTGGTGCGTCCACCTCACAGTGTTCAGCTAAACCTACAAGTTAGTGGGGTGCATCCTGCTCACAGTGTTCAGCTAAACCTACAAGTTAGTGGGGTGCATCCTGCTCACAGTGTTCAGCTAGATCCGTTCCTGTTATCTTCTTACTGACAGGCAGGCTTGTCTTGTTACAGTATATACAGCTACCTGAAGAAAATTACTGGTGTTTTTTTGATCCTATTAGTACCACAGTCAGGCAGCTAGACTATTTACAGTTAGTGCAGTGCGTCCTGCTCACAGTGTTCAGCTAAACCTACAAGTTAGTGGGGTGCGTCCTGCTCACAGTGTTCAGCTAAACCTACAAGTTAGTGCGGTGCGTCCTGCTCACAGTGTTCAGCTAAACCTACAAGTTAGTGGGGTGCGTCCTGCTCACAGTGTTCAGCTAAACCTACAAGTTTAGTGCAGTGCGTCCTGCTCATAGTGTTCAGCTAGATCCATTCCTGTTATCTTCTTAATGACAGGCAGGCTTGTCTTGTTATAGTATATACAGCTACCTGAAGAAAATTACTGGTGTTCTTTTGATCCTATTAGTACCACAGTCAGGCAGCTAGACTATTTACAGTTAGTGCAGTGCGTCCTGCTCACAGTGTTCAGCTAAACCTACAAGTTAGTGGGGTGCGTCCTGCTCACAGTGTTCAGCTAAACCTACAAGTTAGTGGGGTGCGTCCTGTTCGCAGTGTTCAGCTAAACCTACAAGTTAGTGGGGTGCGTCCACCTCACAGTGTTCAGCTAAAGCTACCTGTAGAAGGTTGGTGGTGTTCTCATACTACAGGCAGGCAGTTGATTTTGCTAGCTGCAGTATCAGTACAAATATATATATATATATATATATATACTGTATATATATATATATATATATATATACACATATATATATCCCAGCTTAGTACAGCTACAGGCCATTAGTATGTCTTGAAGGCCAAGAAGGAGAGGCAGACAGTCACAAGCCAATAAGAGAGGGCAAGTAGGCTCTGTGTCTAGTGCTGGTCGTGGAGACAGTGCATCCTCATCAGCACATGGCCGTGGGACATGCTTGGCCTTTTTTTCGGCAGCTGGCCGTGTTGAGCCGCAACATGCGGAAGACTTGGTCGAGTGGATGACCAAGCCGTGCTCATCCTCCTCATCCTCTCTCACCCATGCCCAGGGTACTTTGTCTGGCAAAGCAGCGGCCTCTTCCCTCGGCTCAATGTCATCAGTGACTCCTTCCCTAGCCCCACCATGTCCTCCTGAGGAGTCCCTCGAACTGTTTGACCACAGTGTTGGGTACATGCTCCAGGAGAATGCCCAGCGTTTGGAAGGCTCTGATGATGATACTGAGCTCGATGAAGGCAGTAACATGAGCACGGACAGAGGGGGTGCCCAAGAAGGACAGCAATCTGGCAGTCATGCTCCCCCTGCTGCATCATACTGCCAGGTTTGCTCCAGTGATGAGGAGGGAGGGGATGATGAGGTCACTGACTCAACGTGGGTGCCTGATAGGAGAGAGGAGGAGGAGGAGGAGGCGGCACATCACCAGCGAGGCAGGATGCCCTCCAGGCGCCTGCCTAAGGGCAGCACATTGACTGCATCACACCCCAAAGCTCCACATGTGCAGGGTGCTGCAGTCTCTGCGCGTTATTCAAAAAGTTCTTTGGTGTGGGCCTTTTTTGAGACGAGTGCATCAGATCGCACCGCTGCTATTTGCAACATATGTCTCAAGCGTATCTCGCGTGGCCAAAACATCTCCCGCTTGGGTACCACATGCTTGACAAGACATATGTTGACCTGCCATGCAGTTCGTTGGCAAGCGTATCTAAAAGACCCACACCAAAGAACAAAGAGGACCTCTCCTTGCTCCTCATCAGCTGAGATTTCCAACCCCACTATACCTTCAGTCCTCTCTGAGACCTGCACTGAGAGGAATGAAGCTATAGAATTAGGTGTGTCACAGCCAAGTACTTGTGGGCAATCTGCTTTTGGTACACCGACGTCAGATTGTACCAGGCAAATTTCCCTGCCCCAGCTGCTGCACCGCCGAAAGAAGTTTGCTCCCAGCCATCCACATGCCCAGCGGTTGAATGCTAGCTTGGCAAAATTGCTAGCACTTCAACTGCTGCCTTTTCAGTTGGTAGACTCTGCCCCCTTCCGTGAGTTTGTGGAATGTGCGGTTCCTCAGTGGCAGGTACCCAAATGCCACTTTTTCTCACGGAAGGCGATTCCGGCTCTCTACCGGCATATGGAAGGCAATGTCCATGCCTCGCTGGACAGGGCGGTCAGCGGTAAGGTGCATATTACCGCTGACTCATGGTCCAGCAGGCATGGACAGGGACGTTACCTAAGTTTCACGGCGCATTGGGTGACTCTGCTGGCAGCTGGGAAGGATACAGGACAAGGTGCAGTAGTGTTGGAGGTTGTTCCGCCACCACGCCTCCAAAATGCTAATGATTGTGACACACCTCTCTCCTCCACCCCTTCCTCTTCTTCTTCCTCCATGGCCTGTTCCTGTGCTTTATCCTCGGAACCAGCGGTGCTCCGTAGCCATTCAAGGGCTACGCAAGTACACAGGCCAAAAGATGCCATGCGGTGCTTGAGCTGGTGTGCTTGGGGGACAGGAGCCACACTGGGGCAGAGGTTCTGTCAGCTCTGCAGGGGCAGGTTCAGAGGTGGTTGACGCCACGCCAAGTTAAGACAGGAATGGTGGTTTGCGACAATGGCACCAACCTCCTCTCTGCCCTCCGACAGGGACAAATGACCCATGTGCCCTGTTTGGCTCAAGGATTCTCGTATTCATGGTATCAAGGAGAAGGACCAATACTGGCTGGCAACCCTCCTTGATCCACGTTACAAGGGTAAGGTTGCGGACCTTATCTTGCCATCGCAGAGGGAGCAGAGGATGAAACATCTTCGGGAGGCCTTGCAGAAAGGTCTGTGCAACGCGTTCCCAGAGACTGGGAGGTTACAAACTCCTGTTTCTGGACAACGTGTTGCTGAGGCTTCGGTCAGTCAAAGAAGGAGCGGTGGAGAAGGTGGCCGTCTGACCGATGCGTTCAGACAATTTTTTGGTCCGCAGCCCCAAGGTATGATTGGTTCCAGCAACCATCGCCAGCTGTTTTACATGGTGCAGGAATACCTAGGGGCAAGATCAGACTTGGACACCTTTCCCACCGAAAATCCTCTGGGTTACTGGGTCTTGAGGATGGATCACTGGCCAGAGCTTGCACAGTATGCAATTGAGCTACTGGCCTGTCCTGCATCCAGCGTTCTTTCAGAACGCACTTTCAGTGTTGCTGGAGGCGTGGTAACCGATCACAGGGTGCGTCTGTCCACCGACTCGGTCGATCGACTGACCTTCATAAAAATGAATCAGTCTTGGATCACCACCAGCTACCAAGCACCTGATGCTGATGTAACCGAATAATTTTTTTTGAAATCTCAGATCCCTTCAAAGACTGCCTATGCTGATGCTGAGTGACTATCCCTCAGTAATTATCCTCTTCCTCCTCAATCATCACGCTGATAGCTTGTAAGAACATTTTTGGTTCTGGGCGCCACCACCAGTGCCTAAGGCACAATTTTTCAGCCCCTGTTTAACAGGGACGTGTAATTACAATTTTTGATGCAATACTTTGCAGCAGGGCTTGTTCCTGCGTTCCAACTAGAGTGTCTGTGAGGGGTTGCAGTGTTGTGGCACCAGCACCAGTGCCTAAGGCCCAATTTTTCAGCCCCTGTTTAACAGGGGCGTGTAATTACAATTTTTGATGCAATACTTTGCAGCAGGGCTCGTTCCTGCGTTCCAACTAGAGTGTCTGTGAGGGGTTGCAGTGTTGTGGCACCACCACCACCACCACCACCACCAAAGGCCCAATTTTTCTGCCCCTGTTTAACAGGGGCATGTAATTACAATTCTTGATCGAATATTTCACAGCAGGGCCCATTTCTGCACCCACCAAGAGCGAGTGAGGACTTACAGTGTTGTGTCACCACAACAACACCTAAGGCCCAAATTTCTGCTGAGTATATAGGGCAGGCCCCTACTTTCAAACATCTAACTTACAAACGACTCCTACTTGCAAACGGAAGGAGACAACAGAAAGTGAGATGAAATCTACCCCTAGGAAGGGAAATTCTCTCCTGTAAGAGTTAATATGGGAAAAACATTTCTCCTTTCCACTGATGCTTTCCAATCCTTGGTCCACAAAAAACCCCAAATTCTCCAAAAACATTTGTCACTGGGACAAAAAGTGAGGTGAAATCTTCTAAAGAGGAGGAAAGACAGCAAAACAAATGTCACAGGGGTGATAACCCTTCCCTATGTTTTCCAAAAAGCTTAAAAAAGATTTTTTGGCTGGAGCTAAACACGTTAAAAATGTACCCGTTCAAAATGACAAACAGATTCTACTTAACAACAAACCTACAGTCCCTGTCTTGTTTGCACCGCTTGTATACTGCTGTTCAGAGTATATAGGGCCTGGTGGCCCCACACCTTTCCTTATTTTAATTTGGGTGTGGGGTTCCCCTTAATATCCATACAAGACCCAAAGGGCCTGGTAATGGACTGGGGGTTACCCATGCCGTTTGTGTCACTGATTTTCATCCATATTGCCAGGACCCGACATTACATTAAACCCGCAAGCAGTTTTAAAAGAGATTTTTTTCCTTTAAAAATGACATTTGGTGCAGGGACTGTTCTAAACACGGGAAACACGCCCCACTTTACAGGCATACTATAGACACCCCCCCAGGTACGATATTTAAAGGAATATTTCACTTTTTTTTTTTTTACTTTAAGCATCATTAAAATCACTGCTCCCGAAAAAACGTCCGTTTTTAAAAGTTTTTTTTGCATTGATACATGTCCCCTGGGGTAGGACCCGGGTCCCCAAACCCTTTTTAGGACAATACCATGCAAATTAGCCTTTAAAATGAGCACTTTTGATTTCGAACGTTCGAGTCCCATAGATGTCAATGGGGTTCTAACGTTCGTGCGAACTTTCAGTCCGTTCGCAGGTTCTGGTGCGAACCGAACCGGGGGGTGTTCGGCTCATCCCTAGTGGGTATGCCCACCATTAGAATACCTCCCTTCATCCACCCACTTCTATTGATGGGCATACATTCACCATTTATATATGCCGAAGCATTGGGGCATCCGCCCCAAAAGTTAGGAACAAATCGTTCCTCTGCCCCTGCTGCCCCCATGCTTCGGCATATATGCTCTTTTTTTAACTGTGGTGGTGAAATCACCTCCTACAGCGCTGGAGTCATGGCTTTATGTATCGTGGGAGCAAACGCTGTTGCTGTCAAGATAAATAAATCCACGCTGCAACTGAAAGGCGTACCTGCTAAGCAAATGATGGTTAACAATAAAACAAAGTAACATTACAGTATAACAGTAAGACATACCAAACCTGCAAAGCAAATACAAAAAAAAATAGTAAAAAATAAAACATTTTTTAACGCAACCTGTGCCTAAAATATATATATATGCCGAAGCATGGGGGCATCCATCCGCAAAAGGTAGGAGCAAATCGCTCCTCCGCCCCTGCTGCCCCCATGCTTCGGCATATTTGGTGATATATGAAATCATCTCCGACAGCGCTGGAGTCACGGCTTTATGTATCGTGGGAGCAAACGCTGTTGCTGTCAAGATGAATAAATCCGCGCTGCAGCTGAATGGCGTACCTGAAAACAAAAAAAGGGTTAACAATAAAACACAGTAAACAGTAACGTATAATAAAATTGCATACCTGAAAAGCAAACATGATAAAACATAATAACAATAAAACATTGCAGAATAATATACAGTAAAAAAGAGCAGAACAATAGAGAGAGAATAGAGAGAGAGAGAACAATAAAACGACAACTATTTTTGTTTTTTTTATTTTATATATTTTTTTGTGTTTTTCTTGCGTTTTTTTTTTTTTTTTTACACTTTTTTTTTGTAACTGTAACTTTTGTAACTGTAACCAGTTTCAGGTTCGGGTCTCTCAAAATGCGATGGCATCTTGGGAGACCTGTGAAAGTGTGCCTAGTTTGTGCAGTGCTGTACCCTACACTAATACTCAACTACTGTATGGTAGCGTTCAAAGCATTCACCAATGCAAAGACCAGGATTGTCAGGACAGGAGGGACAATAATAGCGGGTGTCACACCTATATCCGCGCTTGCTGCAGACACAACATCTTCTTTGGGGGGCTCGTTGGGTAGGGGTACTCGGGAGGACATAAGGAAAATGCCTCTCATGCAGCCGGCTTACTGCATTTGGTTGGGGATGGTAAGGTGGAGCACCGTCTGGAAACAGAAGGGCTCTAACGATCTCTTCCTGGAATTTAAGGAAGGATCCAGTCTGTCCTGAAGCTCTGTATAGCACATGAGCGTTCAGCAAAGCCAACTGAAATAAATAAACACACCAACCTGTGATGTGGTGATGCGGACGTGGCTCGCACACGCTAGGGGAGGGGCCTGATGGCGGTGCCTGTGAGGGTGCATGGAGGAGGCTCTGCTGAACTGGTCGGAGCTGAGCGGGGTGAGAGACCACAAGGACCGGCGAATGAAAGCCCCTGACATCCACAGACAGTAAGCGGAGGACCGATGCGGTCTGGTGGGGGAACAGCGCAGGAGAGGAGAGTGGAGGAGCATGCTGGAAGACTTTCCGGACCGGCTGGAAACTGATATCCCCATTCCCCTCACTAGTTTCCTGGATATCCCCCTAGCAAGCCTGAGGGCAGGCTAAAGATGAATGGACAGAAGTGCTAGCATTAGGAGTGGGGGGATGAAATACTGAGCAGCAAAGGACGTATTGGAAACGACACAAGGAAGCCAGAAGCATGTGAAAGAGGAGTATCAGAGGATTAAAGGCTGCTTCTGGAAGGTAAAGGAAGGATTACAGATCACCAGGTAAAACAGCTTTTTGAATTTTTATGATTGCATGTGCATGGACTATACTGCCGCCTGGTGGATCTGGACTCTTTAGCTATAACCAGAAGTGTTGAGCCCTATATCTAGGACAAGATAAATGCTCTTGATTTTAATACAGTAATTCTGGACATAGCTTTTTTGCGGATGTACTATGATCTGATGCGATAAAGGGCGACTATTTAGTCCTCACAAGCCAATGAACTGAGTTATATTATTACCTAAGAATTTTTTTTGTTTGCTGTCCCATATTGCTGCTAGGCTACTATAAGAACTGGAGGCTCTGTTCTGTCCCATTGGCTACATCCATTTCGCAGCTACAGTTTTACAGGGTGGATACCACGCATTGGAAACGACACAAGGAAGCCAGAAGCATTTAAAAGAGGAGCATCAGAGGAATAAAGGCTGCTTCTGGAAGGTAAAGGAACGATTACAGATCACCAGGTAAAACAGCTTTTTGGAATTTTTTGATTGCATGTGCATGGACTACACTGCTGCCGGGTGAATCTGGACTTTCTAGCTATAACCAGAAGCCTTGCGCCCAGGTGTAGTGGGATCTACTGTGCCATATTGCGGCCGCAGGGCCCTTGTAAGCCTAATGACTGTACCATATATTATGGCTTGGAAGCGATGCTGCACTATATCTACGCTAGGTCAAGATAATGACTGAATGCTCTTGCTTTTTAAATACAGTAATTCTGGACGTAACTTTATTGCGGACATACTGTGACCTGATGTGATAGAGCGCGGCTATACGGTCTCCGCAAGCCTATGAACTTAGTCACATTATTATTTAAGAATTTGTTCTGACCACTGGAGGATTTAAGGTCTCTATCCTGAAGTTTGGGGACATACTCTCTTGGAATCCCGACAGGTGGAATTCACCCATAAAAGAATTTCTTCCCAGCAAGAAAAGGGAATATGAGAGGACGTTCGCAGAAAGCGACAGAACCCAAAACCCCAAAAGAGAGTTTAAACTCTAGAACGATTCAGAAATATCTAACAACAAAGGAGGTGAACTCCAAAAGTCCAGGACTGGAAAAAAAACAGCAGGGGACAAAAGAGAAAGAGAAAAAAAAAATCGGCCAAACAAAAAAGGGACCAAGGAGATAAAACTAGGGAAGATATTGGCATGGAAAGGGAACTAAATTTAAGCAGCTTGGAAGAACAGAGCAATATTGCGCAAGTGCCGTCTAAAATGGAAATGGTGGAAATGTTTGCTAAATTAGAAGATTTGATAAAAAGTGAGATCTCTAATGTAAGGGTGGATATGGGTTTCCTGCTGAAGAAAGTAGAAGAAGTAGAGGAAAAGTCAGAAAAAGAGGCTCAAGAAATGTTGGATTTAAAAATGCAAATAAGAAAATTACAAACTGACCATCGGGACATCCTATATAAGTTGGAAGACCAAGAAAATCAAAATAGGCATCAAAACCTAAGGATTAGAGCAATACCAGAAAAGAATGGAGAAGATTTAGACAAAATAATGAAAAAAATATTTAACCCAGTCATAGGTAGGGGGGAAGGAGATGAACTGAAGATCGATCGAGTTCATAGGGTGAGAAAACCCCCGGGTCTGAAGGAGGATGTACCTCAAGATGTAATTGTCAAATTCCATCAGTATGAAGATACAGTAAAGCTAAAATATGGAGCAAGTTAAGAGGAATGTCCCCAATACAATATGGAGGAGCGGACCTCCAAGTTTTCACTGACTTGTCAGCAGGAACCTTGGCTCGGAGAAAACAACTAAAACCCTTACTGGAACAATTGAGAGGGACCAATATTAAATATAGCTGGGGGTTCCCTGCATCGCTAATTGTCCAAAAGGAGGGAAGGACTTTAAGATTAAAGTTTCTGGAAGAGATGCAGGACTTTTGCAAAAAATTAGACATTCCAGTTCCAGACTGTGCTAGAGGGCAGGAAAGGGGAAGAATGACAGTGGAAGAAGGATCGTGGCAGAGAGCGTAGTGGAGCCAAGGGGAACGAATTCGCAAATAAAATAAGGAATTAGACGAGATCCAGGACTAGTGGGGGAGGGAGGGAAAAAGGTTTTGTAAAGATAAATAAAGTCAAGGGAGAAGGGGATTGGCTTGAGGTTCGGGGGGATTCAGGCCTCTTCTGTGCACCCACTCCTGCCCCCCCTCCCCCTCCTTGGAGGGGAGTGGGAGGGGCTTGGACACGGGAGGTCATGGTTGGAGTCACACCCTAAAAGTAATGCCACAGTTTGAGATCCGAGGGGGTTCAAGACTGTGGCATGGGGGCCGAACTGGGGCCGAGGGAAGGAAGGGAGGGGGAAGTTAATGCCTAGACCAGGTAAAATTAGACCCCATAACACAGGACAAGATTTACCCTCAAGGCACTGAATTCTGAAAGAAGTCGAGCACTACGGAGCAGGGGTGGTTTTTCTTCAGGAGACCCACCTTTCAAATAAAACTAAAGTAAAATTGTATTCCCCACGGTACCCAGTGTGGTACTATGGGGACTCATTGTCAAATAAATCAAAGGGGGAAGCGATTGGGATAGACAGAGGGGTGCAGTTCTCCTTGGAGGATAGACTATGTGACCAGGAGGGAAGGTTCCTCTTCCTTAAAGGGAAACTATGGGGAATGGAGTGTACCTTGGTCAACATTTATTGTCCAAATAATAGTCCAATGAAGTTCTTGGGGGAAACCCTGAGAAAACTGGGGTAGTTTCAAAAAGGTGGGGTAATAATTGGGGGTAATTTGAATTTCTGTATGGATCCGGTTCTGGATAGTACGTCCCATGCACAGGGTATAAGAAACACTCAATTAAAAGCAATAAAAACTAATTTACATTATTATCAGTTGGTGGATGTGTGGATGATACAACATGCAAAAACATTAGATTTCACGTTTTTCTCTCCTGTGCATGGGACATACACGAGGATAGATTATTGGTTAATTGAACATAGGATGCTGGACAAAGTGGTGTCAACGAAAATAGAGATAACCTCATTATCAGATCATGCCCCTGTTGCCATGACAATTAGAATCCCGGAGACACAGAGGCAACCATATACATGGAAACTTAACAAGAACCTTCTAGATAAACAAGGGGAAGAGGTTTTGAAAAGGGAATTAGAACAATTCTTCATCGCTAATGAGACAGATGAGATCACAGAGAATTCCTTGTGGGAGGCCCATAAAGCTTATATTAGAGGGATATTTATATCAATGGGTGCAAGGAGAAAGAAGGAGAGAAGTAAGAAGAGGCAGGCACTTATTGAGGAAATATTTATTTTAGAACAGGGTAAAAAAAAAGAAGAACTATAAGGAAAGGTATGACAGGGGATTGCAACATGAACTGGTACTTAAAAGAGAGGAGTTAAAGGACCTTTTGGATTTGGAAATGAGGGGAACCACCTTCTGCAGAGTAGCAAAAGATAGATATTTGTGGGGGAATAAGAATAGTTAAACCTTAGCCAGGATACTGAGGAAAAAAAGATCAATACATTTTATAGAGAAAATACAAAATAAAAAGGGGAAAGGGTACATAATTCAAAAGATATTGCAGAGGTGTTCCAGGATTTTTATGAGCACCTATATTCGGTTAGGCAAGAGGGGGAACAAGGAAAACAGGAGGCCCAGAAAAAAAACAAAATTAAAAACTATGTTCTAAACGCTAACCTCGCCAGAATATCAGAGGAAGCTGCATTAACATTGGAAAGGCCAATTACTACTGCAGAAATAAATAAGGTTCTTAAAGAGTCACCTAAAGGGAAAAGTCCAGGGCCGGATGGGTTCACGATGGAGTATCTTAAAAAATTTAGGGAAATGTTATCTCCGAGGCTTTGTTCCTACTTCAATGGGTTGGGAGAGAGGTTTGGTCTGAGTAAGGAAGCTTCAATGGCCACTATAACTACTATTCTGAAAGAAGGTAAAGACGCCACATTGTTACAGATACAAAAGTGTTTGCAAGGGTGTTGGCTTTAAGGATGAGAGACCTGATGTTGGAACTAGTACACCCTGATCAGGTGGGCTTTGTTCCAGGAAGGGAGGGTAAGGATAAGAGGGGTTAGAACCCTAGTGCTACTTCAGAAAATAAAGGAGGGGAGAACCCCCAGTCTGCTTCTTTCGATTGATGCTGAAAAAGCGTTCGATCGGGTAGACAGGGGGTTCATGATTGGAGTTTTGGAGGGTATGGGCATAGGCCCAAGGATGAGGGAGTGGATACAGGCGCTGTATGAGAGCCCTACAGCATCCATAAGGATAAACAGAATTTTGTCAGCTCCCTTTGGGATGTACAATAGTACAAGACAGGGATGTCCCCTGTCCCCGCTGTTGTTCGTGTTGGCGCTGGAACCACTTTTGGCGACAGTAAGGGGTAATGTTGATGTGGGGGGGGTGGAGATAGGAGAGGAGACGCATAAGTTGGCTGCTTTTGCCGATGATGTGCTGTTCTATATCTCCAGACCTCGTATCTCGCTACCAAATCTTTTGACGGTTCTAAAGGAGTATGGAGAGCTATCGAACTTTAAGATTAAACTAAATAAATCAGAGATATTAACCAGTTGCTGACCGCCGCACGACGATGTACGTCGACAGAGCGGCACGGGCAGGCAAAAGGACTTACAGGTACGTCCTTGCCTGCCCGCGGGTGGGGGGTCCGATCGGACCCCCCCCCGGTGCCTGCGGCGGTCGGCAAATCTCCCCCGGCGATCGGTGGTGAGGGGGAGGCCATCCATTCGTGGCCCCCCCCTCGCGATCGCTCCCAGCCAATGGGATCATTTCCCTGCCTCTGTAGTGTACACAGAGGCAGAGGAAATGATGTCATCTCTCCTCGGCTCGGTATTTTCCGTTCCGGGCCGAGGAGAGAAGAACTTTTTGGTGAACTGGCAAGCACCAGCCCCAGGCAGCGTCAGGTTAGCGCCGGTCGCGCTAACATCCACGCACGCACCGTATCCTCCCTTAGTGGTATAGTATCTGATCGGATCAATATCTGATCCGTTCAGATCTATACTAGCGTCCCCAGCAGTTTAGGGTTCCCAAAAACGCAGTGTTAGAGGGATCAGCCCAGATACCTGCTAGCACCTGCGTTTTGCCCCTCCGCCCGGCCCAGCCCAGCCCACCCAAGTGCAGTATCGATCGATCACTGTCACTTACAAAACACTAAACGCATAACTGCAGCATTCGCAGAGTCAGGCCTGATCCCTGCGATCGTTAACAGTTTTTTTGGTAGCGTTTTGGTGAACTGGCAAGCGCCAGCGGCCTAGTACACCCCGGTCGTAGTCAAACCAGCACTGCAGTAACACTTGGTGACGTGGCGAGTCCCATAAGTGCAGTTCAAGCTGGTGAGGTGGCAAGCACAAATAGTGTCCCGCTGCCACCAAAAAGACAAACACAGGCCCGTCGTGCCCATAATGCCCTTCCTGCTGCATTTGCCAATCCTAATTGGGAACCCACCACTTCTGCAGCGCCCGTACTTCCCCCATTCACATCCCCAACCAAATGCAGTCGGCTGCATGAGAGGCATTTTTATGTCCTCCCGAGTACCCCTACCCAACGAACCCCCCCAAAAAAGATGTTGTGTCTGCAGCAAATGCGGATATAGGCGTGACACCCGCTATTATTGTCCCTCCTGTCCTGATAATCCTGGTCTTTGCATTGGTGAATGTTTTGAACGCTACCATTCACTAGTTGAGTATTAGCGTAGGGTACAGCATTGCACAGACTAGGACACACTTTCACAGGGTCTCCCAAGATGCCATCGCATTTTGAGAGACCCAAACCTGGAACCGGTTACAGTTATAAAAGTTACAGTTACAAAAAAAGTGTAAAAAAAAAAAAAAAACACAAACAAAAATATAAAATAAAAAATAATAGTTGTCGTTTTATTGTTCTCTCTCTATTCTCTCTCTCTCTATTCTCTCTATTGTTCTGCTCTTTTTTACTGTATTCTATTCTGCAATGTTTTATTGTTATTATGTTTTATCATGTTTGCTTTTCAGGTATGCAATTTTTTATACTTTACCGTTTACTGTGCTTTATTGTTAACCATTTTTTTGTCTTCAGGTACACCATTCACGACTTTGAGTGGTTATACCAGAATGATGCTTGCAGGTTTAGGTATCATCTTGGTATCATTCTTTTCAGCCAGCGGTCGGCTTTCATGTAAAAGCAATCCTAGCGGCTAATTAGCCTCTAGACTGCCTTTACAAGCAGTGGGAGAGAATGCCCCCCCCCCACCGTCTTCCGTTTTTTTCTCTGGCTCTCCTGTCTCAACAGGGAACCTGAGAATGCAGCCGGTGATTCAGCCAGCTGACCATAGAGCTGATCAGAGACCAGAGTGGCTCCAAACATCTCTATGGCCTAAGAAACCGGAAGCTATGAGCATTTTATGACTTAGATTTCGCCGGATGTAAATAGCGCCATTGGGAAATTGGGGAAGCATTTTATCACACCGATCTTGGTGTGGTCAGATGCTTTGAGGGCAGAGGAGAAATCTAGGGTCTAATAGACCCCAATTTTTTCAAAAAAGAGTACCTGTCACTACCTATTGCTATCATAGGGGATATTTACATTCCCTGAGATAACAATAAAAATGATTAAAAAAAAAAAAATGAAAGGAACAGTTTTAAAATAAGATAAAAAAGCAAAAAAATAATAAAGAAAAAAAAAAAAAAAAAAGCACCCCTGTCCCCCCTGCTCTCGCGCTAAGGCGAACGCAAGCGTCGGTCTGGCGTCAAATGTAAACAGCAATTGCACCATGCATGTGAGGTATCACCGCGACGGTCAGATCGAGGGCAGTAATTTTAGCAGTAGACCTCCTCTGTAAATCTAAAGTGGTAACCTGTAAAGGCTTTTAAAGGCTTTTAAAAATGTATTTATTTTGTTGCCACTGCACGTTTATGCGCAATTGTAAAGCATGTCATGTTTGGTATCCATGTACTCGGCCTAAGATCATCTTTTTTATTTCATCGAACATTTGGGCAATATAGTGTGTTTTAGTGCATTAAAATGTAAAAAAGTGTGTTTTTTCCCCAAAAAATGCGTTTGAAAAATCGCTGCGCAAATACTGTGTGAAAAAAAAAAAATGAAACACCCACCATTTTAATCTGTAGGGCATTTGATTTAAAAAAAATATATAATGTGTGGGGGTTCAAAGTAATTTTCTTGCAAAAAAAAATAATTTTTTAATGTAATCAAAAAGTGTCAGAAAGGGCTTTGTCTTCAAGTGGTTAGAAGAGTGGGTGATGTGTGACATAAGCTTCTAAATGTTGTGCATAAAATGCCAGGACAGTTCAACCCCCCCCCAAATGACCCCATTTTGGAAAGTAGACACCCCAAGCTATTTGCTGAGAGGCATGTCGAGTCCATGGAATATTTTATATTGTGACACAAGTTGCGGGAAAGAGACAAATTTTTTTTTTTTTTTTTGCACAAAGTTGTCACTAAATGATATATTGCTCAAACATGCCATGGGAATATGTGAAATTACACCCCAAAATACATTCTGTTGCTTCTCCTGAGTACGGGGATACCACATGTGTGAGACTTTTTGGGAGCCTAGCCGCGTATGGGACCCCGAAAACCAAGCACCGCCTTCAGGCTTTCTAAGGGCGTAAATTTTTGATTTCACTCTTCACTGCCTATCACAGTCTCGGAGGCCATGGAATGCCCAGGTGGCACAAAACCCCCCCAAATGACCCCATTTTGGAAAGTAGACACCCAAAGCTATTTGCTGAGCGGTATAGTGAGTATTTTGCAGACCTCACTTTTTGTCACAAAGTTTTGAAAATTAAAAAAAGAAAAAAAAAATTTTTTTTTTTGTCTTTCTTCATTTTCAAAAACAAATGAGAGCTGCAAAATACTCACCATGCCTCTCAGCAAATAGCTTGGGGTGTCTACTTTCCAAAATGGGGTCATTTGGGGGGGGTTTGTGCCACCTGGGCATTCCATGACCTCCGAAACTGTGATAGGCAGTGAAGAGTGAAATAAAAAATGTACACCCTTAGAAATCCTGAAGGCGGTGATTGGTTTTCGGGGGCCCGTACGCGGCTAGGCTCCTAAAAAGTCCCACACATGTGGTATCCCCGTACTCAAGAGAAGCAGCAGAATGTATTTTGGGGTGCAATTCCACATATGCCCATGACCTGTGTGAGCAATATATCATTTAGTGACAACTTTGTGCAAAAAAAAAATAAATAAATTGTCACTTTCCCGCAACTTGTGTCAAAATATAAAATATTCCATGGACTCAACATGCCTCTCAGCAAATAGCTTGGGGTGTCTACTTTCCAAAATGGGGTCATTTGGGGGGGGGTTGTGCCATCTGGGCATTTTATGGCCTTCAAAACTGTGATAGGTAGTGAGGAGTAAAATCAAAAATGTACGCCCTTAGAAATCCTGAAGGCAGTGATTGGTTTTCGGGGCCCCGTATGCGGCTAGGCTCCCAAAAAGTCCCACACATGTGGTATCCCCATACTCAGGAGAAGCAGCTAAATGTATTTTGGGGTGCAATTCCACATATGCCCATGGCCTGTGTGAGCAATATATCATTTAGTGACAACTTTTTGTAATTTTTTTTTTTTTTTTTTGTCATTATTCAATCACTTGGGACAAAAAAAATGAATATTCAATGGGCTCAACATGCCTCTCAGCAATTTCCTTGGGGTGTCTACTTTCCAAAATGGGGTCATTTGGGGGGGTTTTGTACTGCCCTGCCATTTTAGCACCTCAAGAAACGACATAGGCAGTCATAAATTAAAGGCTGTGTAAATTCCAGAAAATGTACCCTAGTTTGTAGGCGCTATAACTTTTGCGCAAACCAATAAATATACACTTATTGACATTTTTTTTACCAAAGACATGTGGCCAAATACATTTTGGCCTAAATGTATGACTAAAATTGAGTTTATTGGATTTTTTTAGAACAAAAAGTAGAAAATATCATTTTTTTTCAAAATTTTCGGTCTTTTTCCGTGTATAGCGCAAAAAATAAAAACGGCAGAGGTGATCAAATACCATCAAAAGAAAGCTCTATTTGTGGGAAGAAAAGGACGCAAATTTCGTTTGGGTACAGCATTGCATGACCGCGCAATTAGCAGTTAAAGCAACGCAGTGCCAAATTGGAAAAAGTGCTCTGGTCAGGAAGGGGGTAAATCCTTTAAATATAAATATAAGTTCAAAAGAAGAATATAGCCTTCAACAGGAATTTCAGTTTCCCTGGAGGAAGAAGGGAATAAAATACTTGGGGATAAAACTTACAGCGTCACTGGGGGATATCTACCAGGCTAACTACATACCCTTGTCAGATGAAGTAAAAGCAGAGGTAAAGAGAATAGCATTACGACCCTTGTCCTGGTTTGGCCGGATCAACGCGTTAAAATGATTATATTACACAAAATATTATATAAATTTCAGATGCTACCTATATATGTACCCCCAGGATATTTTAGGGTGCTCAAAAGTTTGGTATCAAAATTGATCTGGCAGAATAAAAAACCCAGGGTCTCCCTATCAATCCTACAGAGAGGGAGAGATAATGGGGGATTAAGTGTACCAGATTGAATGGACTAAGGGAAGGAGTGAGAAAAGATGGGTTAAAATAGAAAATATTATGGCAGACACAAACCTAAGGAAACATTTTTGGACACCTCCACAATATAGAGCACTTGGGGTTAATACATTAAGGTTAACTAAAAAATGTTATGAGGGTATGGGATGAGTTGCACAAACAAAATAAATGGGAATATAATTCACCACTAATGTCACTAAAAGAGAATAACTATTTCACGCCAGGGAAGAGTTTGATGGGTGGAAATTGGATTAAAAAAGGAAATTTGCAACTTAGACATATAACACAAAAAGGAAAAATTTGTTCACTACATGATATGAAAATGAAAAAAGATTGGCTTGTTTTGAATGAATGGCGGTACTTCCAACTCAAGCACTTTGTAATGGAGTTACCACATCCATTGAGGGGGGGGGGGGGATTTGACACCTTTAGAGAGGTTATGTGACACAGCCACAGCAAAGGATGGCATTTCACAGATATATAAAATATTAGTAGAGGGAAGGGAGTTGGAAGTCCCAAAGTTTATGAAAAAATGGGAGGAAGAGATAGGTCAAAGGGGAGAGAATCAAGGTTTAGGGAAAATTTTGAAACTGGTACACGGATCCTCTGTTAATGTTAAAATTATTGAAACAGACTATAAATGTTTAGTGAGATGGTATAGGACCCCAGATATAACAGCAAAATATCAAATGGGGCAAATGACACAATGCTGGAGGGGATGCTAACAGATGGGATCTCCGGCCCATATTTGGTGGAGCTGCCCCAAAATCAAAATATATTGGAGGGAAATATTGAGTTATATCAGAAGGATTGCCAGGGCCGAGTTACCTGAAGATCCCTGGGTATGCCTATTCCACGGAGTAGAAACGCCAGTGAAGGAGTATAGGTACTCAATCCTGATACATCTGTTAGATGCAACGAAGAGTTTGATCCCAAAAAAATGGAAGATGGTGGATGGCCCAAAAATAAGCGAGTGGCTTGAGAGAATAGATGAAGTCTATAGGTTAGAAAATCTTAGATTCTCAGAGGAAGGAGGGAGAGAGGGGTACCTTAAAAGATGGGAAAAATGGAAACTGTTCAAATTGACTAAAGAATATAGTGATGCAATGGTTTAAGGGTATAGGGGTAAGGGGACAGGGGGTGGGGTAGGGAATGAGAAGAGGGAGGGTTAAATCTAGGGGAAAGTATGGGAAGGGAGAAGAAGCGGGGTAATGTATGCAGCATGCATTTTGTAAATATGTAATATTACCCCCTGGTGCGATTCCAGGGATAATAAGGATGGTTTTTACCCTGTATTTGATATGAAAATTTTGAAAAATAAAGATTAAAAAAAAAAGAAAGAAATAAACAGACACTTTCTTGTACCAGCATCTGGCCTTACGGGCAACTAGGTACGGCGCCAACAACTAGTCGTTGAGGTCCACCCCTCCCATGTTAAGGTTATATTCGTGGACACAGAGGGGTTTCTCCACAATACCAGACGCCATAGTAATTTGGACCGTCGTGTCTGCATAAAGGGAGGTAAGAACGAAAACATTCTTATTATCCCTCCACTTTATAGCGAGCAAGTTATTACACTTCAAGTAGGCTCTCTCCCCCAGCCTAAGACGGGAATCTACAAGCCGCTGGGGAAAGCCCCAACGATTAATTCGCACGGTGCCACATGCTCCAATCTGATGATCAAACAAGTGACTAAAAAGTGGCACGCTCATGTAATAATTGTCCACATACAAGTGGCACCCCTTTCCGTATAAGGGTGACACCAAGTCCCACACAATCTTGCCAGCGCTTCCTGTGTAGTCAGGGCAGTTTTAGGCTCTACGTGACTATCTTTGCCCTTTTAAACCATAAAACTACATGTATAGCCTGTGGCCCTGTCACAGAGCTTATACATCTTGACCCGGCACGCTTGCTGGGAAGGTACTGTTTGAATGACAAGCATCCAGAAAACTTAATCAGGGACTCATCAACGCAGACAACTTGATGGGGAGTAGACAAGTCTGCAAAATGTTGTTTGAAGTGGTTTATGAGGGGCCGAATTTTGTAGAGCCGATCATATCCAGGGTCTCCACGAGGAGTTCATTGTTGTTGAAATGCATGGACTGCAAGATCTGCTCATATCGTGCCCTGGTCATGGAGGCAGAGAACAAGGGCATATGGTGAATTGAGTCAGTGGACCAATATGACCACAACTCTTTTTAGTTATGCCCATGTTGAGGGATAGGCCCAGAAAGAGCTTAAATTTGGAAACCGTAATTGGTTTCCAATCTCTGGCAAGGGAGGACTGGGGAATAGTGGCGATGTGTTGACCAGCATACAAATTGCTTTGGTCCACAATAGATCTATAGAGATCTTCGGTGAAAAACAGCGAATAAAAATCAAGTGATGTAAAATCAACTGTTTCCACCTGAATGCCACTGAAGGGCACTATGGGCACGACGGGCCTGTGTTTGTCTTCTTCTTGGTGGCAATGGGACACTACTTGTGCTTGCCACCTCAGAAGCTTGAACTGCACTCATGGGACCCGCCACGTCACCATGTGATACTGCACTGCTGGTTTGACTACGACCAGGGTATACTAGGCTGCTGGTGCTTGCCAGTTCGCCAGAAGGAATAGCGGTGCTAGTACTGCTCTGCTCCATACGAGGGACCTGCGGTTCTTGCACCTCAATGAAAGCAGAAGAAGATTGGGGTCTGGTACGCCTGACCTTGGCAGGGACCACAACTTCGTCGTCAGAGCTACCTGTCATGGAGCCACTGTACTCTACAGGATCGTATTCTGAGCCTGAATCTGCCAGATGAGTGATTTCCTCTTCACTATCTGTCATGCTCAGAAACGTGTAGGTCACTTCACTACTGTACCTTCGATTTGCCATTTTGGGCTCTAAATTTAGTGGTACAGTAGTGAGACTCACAGGTAAAAAAGCTCCTGACTGTTAGCGACTGTATCAAAAGTCTACCAAAAAAACTGTTATCGATCGCAGGGATCAGGCCTGACTCTGCGAATGTTGCAGTTATGTGTGTTTAGTGTTTTGTAAGTGACAGTGATGGATTGATACTGCACTTGGGTGGGCTGGGCGGGGCCGGGCGGAGGGGCAAAACGCAGGTGCTAGCAGGTATCTGGGCTGATCCTGCTAACACTGCGTTTTGTGGGAACCCTAAACTGCTGGGGACGCTAGTATAGATCTGATTAGATCTGATCAGATCAGATATTGATCCGTTCAGATACTATACGACTAAGGGAGGTGTATGCTGCATGCATGTGTGTTAGCGGTACTGGCACTAACCTGACACTGCCTGGGGCGACGCAGACCCTATGTTACCCTAAAACCTAACTTATATCACCCGCGATCAGGGGGTTAAACCTTTATTAGGTAATAAACGGCGGGTGCCCTAAAATGATCAAAAACAAATTAACTAACCAGCGTAACCCGTAACAGTTATACAGTGATCACTGGTGAAAGGGTTAACTAGGGGGCAATCAGAGGGTTAAAACCTTTACCAGGTAGTATTTGGGGGTACCTGACACTATAAAAAGCTGACGGTGAACCTGAATACTTACCTGCCTAATTAGCGTCACCTGTGACACTAATACAGCGATCAGAAAAACAATCGCTTAGAGGAAGTTTCTCATTCGCCAGGAGCGATCGTGAGGGGGTGGCCATAAATCAGTGGCCTCCCCCTCAGCACGGATCGCTCCAGGAGGGATGCCGACCACCCCGGGCAGTGGGGGGCATGATGCGCCCCCCCGCCCGCGGGAGGCAAGTAACGTACCATATGTTACTTTGCCTGCCCGTGCCATTCTGCCGCAGTATATCTGCGTCAGGCAGTCGGCAAGTGGTTAAAGAAGCAGTGATTTTAATTTAAGTGAAACAATAAAAATGAAACATTCCTTTAAATATAGTACCTGGGGGGTCCCCATAGTCTGCCTGTAAAGTGGCACATCTGTACCATGTATAGAACCTGCTGGAGCAAAACTGACATTTATTAAAAAAAATTACATTTAAATAGCTTTTTCCTGCAAGCTTTATTTTATGAAAACAGCTTGCGGGGCCAGTTTATATGATGAGGTCACAATTTATTGCACTCAGAACAAGATTAGAGATTTTTTGTATAAATTATGATGTCTCTTTGGCAGACTTTGGATGAAAATAACAAAGTTTTGCACCACAGTGTGCAAGCCTTATGCGAAGAAGCCAAATTATAGTACACTCAGGCCAAGATGAACAATGTTTTTAGATAAAGTCTGGTGTCTCCTTTGCAGACTTTGGATAGAAGTAACAGGTGTGGAAAAATTGTTGGTGGTGCCTTCACACCGTAACCCTATAGAGGTACTCTTGATTAAAGCAAAAATTGGCCTTGCTGTAAAAAATTGAAATTTGATGCACCTGTTAAAATAGGTGTGGAAAAATTGGTGTTAATTGTGCCCATGAAAACCTATACCAAAAAAACTTCAAGATAAAATCAACACCCACAAAGCTAGGCAGCATAGACAGTCTTGCAGGTATTCCAGATCCCAATAACACTTAATCAGCGACATCGGCATCAGGGGCTTTATAGCTGCTGCTAATCCAGAACTGATTAATTTTGACAAATGTCAGCAGGTCAACGGAGTCTGTGGACAGATGTGCTCTTTTATCTGTCACATAACCTCTGGCAGCACTGAATGCCTGCTCAGAAAGCACACTGGATGCAGGGCAGCCCAGCAGCTCATTTGCATACTGAGCAAGTTCTGGCCAGAGGTTTATTCTCATGACCCAGAAACCCAGTGGATTGTCTACTGGAAAGCTCTCCATGTCTGTTTTCACCATAGATAATCTTCCACCATATAATGCAGACGCTGCTGATGGGATCTTGAAGCTGACAGCCCTGGGTGCCGAGGACTAAAACAATTCTGAAATGCATCACTGAGGTGGCCCCCTTCTCCACTGCTCCCCCTTTGACCAACAGAAGCCCCAAAACTAGCTTTTCCATGAGATTGTAACCTACCAGAGTCTGAAAAGGCATTACATAAACTTCTCTTTTTAAAGTGTCCTCAAGATATTTCATCCTGTGCTCCCTCTTTGAGGGAAGTTTCAAGACTTTCCTCTTGTAATGGTGGTCAAGGAATGTTGCCAACCAATAATGATCCTTATCCTTGATGCCACAAATTCTCAGGTCCTTTCGCAGGCTTTGAAGAATAATGGGGCCCATGCACCGCAAGTTTGTGGAGGCATGAGAAGCAGAGGCCTTGGGGGGAGGGGGGGGGTCACTGAGGATTACAGTATCTGGAACTGCCTCCTCCCAGCCACGTACTACTCCCCAAATTTCTGGGGACTGAAAACCATCTCTTAAGGTTTGATGTTTGTCTTACTCCAAAACTGCCAGAATCCTCCTCCTCATCGTCCCTCTCCTCTTGTGTGTTCTGTGGTGTCGCAAGAATGGTGTCTGCATAAAGCGGGCTTTGAGAGGAAAGGAAGTCCTCCTCTTCCTCCCGCTGCCCTGCCTGGAGTGCCCTGTCCATAATGCTACCCAGAGTATGCTCCAGCAGGAAAACAGGAGGGAATGTGTCACTGATGCATGCATTGTCTTGGCCCAACATCCTTGTCACCTCCTCAAATAGTGACAGTACAGTACATGTATCCTTTACCAACAGCCATTGGCATATGGAAAAAAATCCGAGGTGCCCTGAGCCTGTCCTTGTGCCATACACATGTATTCATTGGCGGCCCTCTGCTGCATGTGCAGCATTGCCAAAGTTGAGTTTCACCTGGTGGGCATGTCACAAACCAGGCTGTTTACGGGCAGGAATTCCATCTGAATTTCAGCCAACTGAACACTGGCTGTGTATGACCGCCTGAAATGGCTACAGACTCTTCTGGCCTGCTTTAGAAGATCTTGCAAACCTGGGTACCTGTTTAAGAAATGCTGCACCACCTAATTGAGGACATATGTCAAATTTCCTTGCCGAAGGGCGGACAGAATGTTAGTGCCATTATCGTACACCACTATTCCTGGCCCATGCTTCCATGGCATGAACCACCTCTGGGCCTGTTTGCTGGACCATGTGTCAGCAGTAAGGTGGACCTTGCAGCTGACTGCCTTGCCTAACGATGCCAAAATCATGTGACGGCACAAAACTGGAATGGCCTTACGTGCAAATAAATAGCAACTGGGAACCTGCCATTGTGGTACAGCACATTCTGCAAATTCACGAAACGGGGCAGAATCCACTAGATGGAAAGGCAGAAGTTGTAAAGCCAGCAATTTGGACAAGCTGGAATTTAGACGCTGGGCATGTGGGTGGCAGGGAGTGTATTTTTTTCCGCTGCAGCAGCTGGGGCAGAGAAATTTGCCTGCTATAATCTACAGCTGGTGGTGTGCTGCTGACAGAGGTGTTGCAAGGACTTGTGACACCCTTTGCTATACCATCATCCCTGTCAGTGGAGGTTGCCGAGAGGTCATGAAAAATAGCAGGGGTAGACATGAAAGGCGAGGAGTGAGGAGGAGAAGAATTGTGTCCCTTGTGTGTGTGTGGCTTTCAGGTGCTCTTGCCAACAGGCTGAGTGGTGGGAGGTTAAATGCCTTGTCAAGCATGTGGTACCCAAATGGATGGTGTTTTTGTTGGTCTGCTTGCGTCGGAGATTGCAAATTGCAACAGTGTGATCAGCTGCACATATGCTAAAAAAGGCCCACGCAGCTGAGCTGTGGGAAGTGGGCTGGGGGATAACAGCTCCACAATCTGATGAAATAGGGTGGCTGCTCTCTACTCTTCCATGATGGCTGCCTCTGGAGGTCATCCAACCTCGATGGGATTGTCTCTCCCTCTCAGTTTCCTCCTCTGCTCTGACACCCAACTTGTGTCAGTGACCTCATCATCATCCCCTCCATCCTCATCATCACTGGAGCCAACTTGGCAATACACTGCAGTTAGGGGAACATGACTGCCAATTTGTTGCTTATCAGTGTTCTCCCCTCTTTGTAGGGTTATGTTACTCCCTTCCTATACCTCAGAACCAACATCAGAATCAACTAATGTCTGTGCATCCTCAAGAAGCAAGTGGCTGATGCTGTGTTCAAATAATTCAGCTGACTCCTCCATGCATGATGCTGAGACTATGGCAGGAGTACCTGTGGATAAGGAGGCAGAATAAGCTGCTCTGGCAGCTGCGGTGAAATGTGCACTAGTGTCAGCCTGGGTCATAGAGGATGAGGATGATTTAGTAAGCCAGTCCACCACCTCCTCTACATGCTGTGGCTGGATAGCATGGGCAACATCACTAAACAGGGACAAAGGTGCCCTGCCCGAGGACCGACCACCTCCACCTTTGCCTTGGACACAGACACTGCTGGCATGGGAACGTCTGCCTCTCCTTGTTGGCCTCCCAGACACGATGGGGGGGGGGGGGTTATTACCCAAATGTAATAGAAACTGGGAAATGTGTGATTGGATGCACTTTTTTGAATGAAAAGTGGTGTTTGGTGCACTTTAAATTGAGGACTGACACAGAATTGCAGTCAGAAAAACTGCGGCTGACAATAAAAAAAAAAAAAAAAAAAAAAAGGGGGGGGGGGGGGGGGCAGGCAGTGGACAAAAAACTAAAAAAAAAAACATGCAGCAAGCAAAAAAAAAAAAAAAAAAAGGTATACAGCACTAAATGTTATGTAATGCTGTGTTTAACACTGCACTACACAAACACGTTTCGCTGACACAAAACTCACACACTATACTAACACTACACTAACACTACACTAACACTCAGAGTGACAATAAGTGAACACACTAACTCACTAGTAGCAACCTAGTCTCTACTCCAACACACTGCAAAAGTTTTCTATGGGAAGTTACCTTTTATAAGTTGGGGTGGGACTATGAGCACTGAGCCATGACTGGAGAAAGTAATCATCACTTTGTCCAATCAGGGCTCTGATAGTGCTAATTGGCGAAGCAGTCAGCAATCAGGTGCAAGGCTTCATCCAATTAGGGCCCTAGAATGCACTGTGAAGAATGCAGTGCATTGTGGGGCGCTCGGCGAGTGAACATCCTGCCAAGCTACCCGCAAATTCGGGTGTTCGCTGAACAGGTGAAGTTCAGGCCGAACTTTTGCTTGGCTTGAACTGTTCACCCAAGACTAACATAGACTCAAGTGGACAGTCATTACACAATTTTGTAACAGGATTAATCAGTTGAATGATCTGACAGAGAGTAATTGGAACTTTTAGTTTAATAAACAGGTAAAAAGTAAAGTCAGTAATGCAAAACAGGGCCAGAATGGCAAAGAGCATGCATACATTGCATAATAATACAAAACCGATCATTCAAGGAAATAGACTCGTCACAGCAATGTCTCTGGAGATTAGTCAGGGAAATGTGGGTACATCGCATAGTCTCTCTATTACTCTGCAGCAAAACATAAGGGTCTCGCTGAGAAACAATACTTAAGTAAAACTGTACAGACAAACAGTTACTTGAGCTCAATCTCAAACAGTATCCCTCTCTGTGAAATTCAAGGTGGCTCTAGTACCACAGGTGAGGCACTCCCCACAATAGCTTGGTCTTTGGAGAAGCTGCATGCCATTAGATTTCACGCTGGTTCTGACAGTGAAAGACCTCTTACCTAGCTGTAGAACAGTTGCCCAGCTACCTTTGCCTCATCAGATGTGGCCTTTCTTAACAGCTTGTGGAGAGAAGCAAAAAAGCTCATCTTCCTTGGGCACATTCAGAAAGTTGAAAGAAATGGAGCTAAAGGGGTCTGTGAATGTACCTTCTGGACATTGGTGAGTAAATGGGTACTCCATTACAATCTTTATTTAATCCTTACATCCTTATTATTTAACCTCCCTTTGGGCAAGTGGTTTGCAGGTCAATGCAGAGTGTTACATTAACCTGCAGGGCTGACATTTCAAGTTTGTCAGTGGACAGGAGGAAGGAAGGCAGGGAGGGGAGAGAGGGTTATCAACACAGGCTTATCAGGTTAAACAGTAGTGGCCTCCCTCAACTCCAAGTTTAAGAGGCCCCTGCTGTTCCAATATGTCAAAACTTCTACCCCCATATCCATTTTCTACAAGAAACACATTTAGTCTGAAGCAAAGTTCTTTACTTAAAGAGGCCCTGGGTTCAAAAGACGTTTCATGCCACGTATTCCTTTTACTCCAGGGGTGTATCCTTTTTAATTAGTAAATGTGTACCTTGCACAATTGAGGGAGTACACTTCGATCTGAATGGTAAATATGTTATACTGGTACTTACTGCATAGAAGCAGAGATAGGTCCTAGTTAATATCCATATTCCACCCTCGTTTGGCTCAGATCTCTTATATGTTCTTTTGGACAAAATTAGACCATACTGTCCTGCTAAGGTACTCATTACCGGAGATTTTAATGCTATGCTATCCCCACACCTTGACAGACCTATCCTGTCCAGTTCACACACCGGATCTTTCCAGCTGGGCACTGATTGCTAATACTTATATGAGTGAAATCTGGAGATGGCGTAACCCTGATAGGCGAGCTTATTCCTGCTTTTTTGCCTCATATAAGAACTCTTCTCCTATAGATCTGATATTTGCCAATCCTCCATTACTTGCTGATGTCCGAGATGCCATATACCTCCCAGGGGGACATCTAGGACCATTGTCCTCTGTCTCCGACCTTGCGTACCGCCCGGGTCTGCAATAGATTGATTTGGAGACAGAGTCCACAGTGAATCTCTCACCCAAAATGCCTGATGTTATACATTGGTTTGAGACTAGGCCTTGCAGGAGGCTCTGCATGTCTTACAGTACTTCTCACAGGTCTCTGGCCTGAGAGTTAACTGGCATAAGTCACTCTAATTTCCTCTTGGCTCTGGGGCTATTTCTCTGGACACCTGGGGCCAACAGCTGCAGTGAGTACAATTGTTTACTTACTTAGGGGTGATGTTATCCTGTAATGTCAAATTATATGATGAATTGCACTTAATTTCTGTACTGCCAGAAGTTAAAAATAGGCTGAAGGTGTGGAGAAATTTGCTTTTATCTTATATTGGGCTCATAAATCTGATTGAAATAAAAGGTCTACCAAAGCTTACAACCTCTTTCGAAATCCACCCTCCTGGAGACCCAAATACTTTTTTAAACTGCTTAACCAACTATTAATCTCCTTTTTATGAGGATCCCAAGCCCCATGTTGCAAACGCAACATCGACCTTGCAGGGTGGACTGGCCTAGTTAGATTTCTATAAAAGTATTTTATAGCTACTCCGTTGCTCACCACCTACTGATGGCTGGTGCCAAACTTGAGCAAACTCTCCACCATGTTAGAGGTGACTGTTGTAGGCTCATTGGAAGCCTTTCAACATCCCCTCTTCAGTGGTGTTAGAGCTTCATATTTGCTCACTTGCCTCATGGAGATTACTCTCAAAGCCTGTTCGTAGGGGTTTAAATAGGAAGCTTAGGACTCTGCTGACCTTTCTCCTTACACCCAATTCTGGAACAACCTCACCCTGAAAAAGTTCAATGTATGGGCAAAATTGTTGGAAGAACCATCCACCACAGGCCCCGAATATGTTTCACTGCCTCACTTGGAGGCTAATTAAGGCCCACTTTCATCTGTCATGGCTACCCAGGGTCTCTAATATGAGGAGATACTCTGCCTCATGGATACTGGCATTGTGAACTGGTACATGAGCCATCACATTAGATTCTGTTGACTGTTAGTTGTATTGTGTATGTGAACCTACCAGTGACCTCCCTGCATGGGTTGGTACTCTGGCGTTTTAAACTCTTTACAGTATATAAAAGCCAATAAAACAGATTTATAAATAAAAACAAAAAACAAACAAAAAAAAAAAAACAACATTAGTGACCTGGACAGGCTAGATCAGATGAACATCTTTGCATGTCTATTGGAACATTTAGGAATGTCTAATCAGTGCATGCCATAAGTAGAGGGATAGGTAAAAATAATGCTAATCAAATACTGGTTAAAGACCTACCGGGTATTCAATGCCATCCTTAACACAAACTCCTTTTGGTACTGTGGGGAAATAAAACAATTTTTAAAAACAAAAATGACTATAGAAATAGTTAGATCATTCTGCAGCAGAGTGCCTATAATTCTTTGCCATTTCTTCTTTCAATAAATTAGGAAAACAAATTTATAGCTCTGCACAGAAGCAGACAACTCTAAAAATAAAAAAAATCTAGACAACGCTAACAGGTGCTTTAAAGACCCCTCTGATGTCCTGCCACAACTTATCTCACATATAAATTGTCGGTTTTCAGTGGAAAACTTCATTTTTCTCTCATGGCATTTTTTCTTTAAAATGGCAGTAATATTGGGGTCAAAAATGCAATGACTTTCTTATATGTTTTATTTCACACATTAATTGGGCAAAAAAAGATGGGTGCATCAAACTTTCTTAGCAGAGATCTTTAAAAATCTGTTGTGGTATTTCTATGCTGTGTACAATCCTTTGCTGGATTCTCCATAGAAAGTAAGAGAGCTGGAGTGTGGAGCCACACTGCTCCTTTAAGCCAGACTCCAGCCCAAACTTAGTTTTTTTTATTTGTGAATATAATGAAGAAGACTTCCTGTGTTATTAAATGATTAGACATTACATTGTAGTGATCGAAAGTGGGAGTTACATAGTTACATAGTAGGTGAGGTCAAAAAAAGACACAAGTCCATCAAGTCCAACCTATGTGTGTGGTTATATGTCAGTATTACATTGTATATCCCTGTATGTTATGGTCGTTGAGGTGCTTATCTAATAGTTTCTTGAAACTATCGATGCCCCCCGCTGAGACCACCACCTGTGGAAGGGAATTCCACATCCTTGCCGCTCTTACAGTAAAGAACCCTCTACACAGTTTAAGGTTAAACCTCTTTTCTTCTAATTTTCATGAGTGGCCACGTGTCTTGTTAAACTCCCTTCCGTGAAAAAGTTTTATCCCTATTGTGGGGTCACCAGTATGGTATTTGTAAATTTAAATCATATCCCCTCTCAAGCGTCTCTTCTCCAGAGAGAATACGTTCAGTGCTCGCAACCTTTCCTCATAACTAATATCCTCCAGACCCTTTATTAGCTTTGTTGCCCTTCTTTGTACTCGCTCCATTTCCAGTACATTCCTGATGAGGACTGGTGCCCAGAACTGGACAGCATACTCTAGGTGCGGCATGACCAGAGTCTTGTAGAGCGGGAGAATTAACGTTTTATCTCTGGAATTAATCCCTTTTAATGCATGCCAATATTCTGCTTGCTTTGTTAGCAGCAGCTTGGCATTATTAAAAGTGCTCTCGCACTACTATGGATCAGTGAGTAAAGTATAATATAAAAATATAAATAATATGTGCAGCAAAATCTATAGTGTAACACAGAACACTCAGCAATTAAAATGATTTTGCGTAAATAGTGATAAATAATTCAAAATATGAACTTCAGGAGAGTGTTAATAATCATAAAATGAAATAAAATGAGTGATGGCTGAGATATAATAAAACAAATATATGTGAACAATAAATTACATTATAATCATGTGTTAACTCATAGTGTTATTGGTGTCTGTGTGTATATATTAAAGATGACCTGGTGGGAATTTAATTGAGTATATATAACCTGGTGAAATTACAATAAATACGTGCACTTCAAATTGCATATACAAAAATAATAATAAAAGAAAATAAAAAAGTCCAGTATTCTTGCAATAAATGGAGAATAATGAGATTCAATAGTGCAGATCATTTTTTCATAGTCCTATTGTAGCTTCTTTAATAGTCTGGTCTCCCAGAACTCTTACCTCAATGCTGGCTATAGCATGCAGTCGCCACTAGAGGGATCTCCCGACTTTTCTGGATAAAGGATGTGGTTCCTCTGACTGGTATATTGTATCCGTCTTTCTTCTCAGATTGCAGCAGTTCACTGTCCAATCACATAGTACAAGGCGGTACCTCAGTGCAGAAGGAACAAGGGGAGGGGAAGAAGAATCTCCAATAGTGCAGTATGTCAGCTTAAAGGGTATGTTTATTATTATTTTTTATTATTTTTGTATATGCAATTTAAAGTGCACGTATTCATTGTAATTTCACCAGGTTATATATACTCAATTATATTCCCACCAGGTCATCTTTAATATATACATAAAGACACCAAGAACACTATGAGTTAACACATGATTATAATGTAATTTATTAATCACATATATTTGTTTTATTTTATCTCAGCCATAACTCATTTTATTTCATTTTATGATTATTAACACTCTCCTGAAGTTCATATTTTGAATTATTTATCACTATTAGCGCAAAATCATTTTACTAATTTTAGCAGCTTGGCATTGCATGCCATTGCTGAGCCTATCATCTACTAGGACCCCCAGGTCCTTTTCCTCCTTAGATTCCCCCAGAGGTTCTTCCTCCAGTGTATAGATTGCATTCATATTTTTGCCACCCAAATGCTTATTTTTACATTTTTCTACATTGAACCTCATTTGCCATGTAGTTGCAAATGACTCAAGAGTAATTTGGCAAAACACTGTGGGCAAAGCTGACACCACTCAGTCCACAAAAATGGTGTGAGTTGTCAGCCCACAGCGGAGCGCAGGATCTGAGTGCATTCCTCTAAAAGGTATACTATCTTAAAACTTACCACAAGTTGTTTTGGGACAGCAGCCTTCCATGGTTACTTCTGGCCGAAAACCAGGTTGACATGAAACTTGGGGTAGTGAGCATGAGCCTGGAAAGCATGCTGACAAAACATAATAATGTTATGTAAATGTAGAATATACTGTATATGTAGAGCTGCATAAATTGTCAGTGCTATATAAATACCAATAATAAAAATGAAATTTATTATAATAAATAATAATAAAATGTTATGTCTTTTCTTCTCAGGTATAACTTTCAGATTACTCACACATTTAGTAATTACATATGCTGATTTGGTATATAAAGCAATGTAATAAAACATCAGCATGTGTTTTGTCACAAAATTTTTTGTACATATTATAAGTGTATTTTTCAGACTACATTATTATTGTAGTGTTTACAATATAGCTGAGTTCCCCCATCCTCTTTTGAGGCCCCGTGGATGTTTTTTATGATATATAATATATATATATATATATTACACAAACACACACATACACTGTTCATACAGTGGGGACGGAAAGTATTCAGACCCCCTTAAATATTTCACTCTTGTTATATTGCAGCCAGTGCTGTATTTAGGCCTAGGCCAACAAGGCCCAGGCCTAGGGCGGCACTTTGCCTGGGGGCGGCAAAAAAGCCACCCCCCCACCTGCCTCCTGGATCCCACGGCCTTCTCCCGCAGAAATGCAGGCTCCGGTGGACGGCTTACTGTGGTGTGTTAGCGTGCTTGGCGGGGGGGGAGCGACTCGCAGCGGCCGGTGTCTGGCTGCATGTAATTTGGACGGGCGGAGGCTGAGCCTAAAGCTCCGCCCTCTACCCTCCTCCGTTCGGCTTTTACTGCATCGCTCGACTACCCGGCCAGGGGCGAGGTCTGTCTGATGACAGGACGAGGAGGAGGAGAGAGAGAGAGAAGCACGAGGGAAACCCCCTACCCTCTAGCCTGGACAGCAGGTAAAATAGAGTAAATTACTATTACTCTAGGCTTTACCGCCGATGCCCGGGCACTTTCAGTGTGAAAGTGCTCTAAAGAGGTTAAGGCTGCACTGATTGCCACTGATTAGGCGGCACTCTTAAGCTGCACTGATAAGGTAGCACTGATATGCTACAGTGATGGCCACTGATAATCTGCACTGATGAGGCTGCATTGATAGGCATTGATGAGGCTGCATTGATGAGCACTGATGAAGAGGCATTGATGGGCACTGATGAGGCTGCATTGACGGGCACTGATGAGGCTGCATTGATGGGCACTGGTGAGGCTGTGCTGATGGGTACTGGCGAGACTGCCCTGATGGGCACTGATGAGGCTGCGCTGATGGGCACCGGTGAGACTGCATTGGTGGCACCGGTGAGGCTGCATTGATGGGCACCGGTGAGGCTGCTTTGATGGGCACCGGTGAGGCTGCATTGATGGGTACTGATGAGGCTGCATTGATGGGCACCGGTGAGGCTGCATTGATGGGTACTGATGAGGCTGCATTGATGGGTACTGATGAGGCTGCATTGAAGGGCAGTGATGAGGCTACACTTGGTACCCACTTTTAATGTATACAAAAGCAAAAAGGAAAAAGAGATTCCCCAAAAGGAGGCAAAAACCCAAACACAATCTGTCAAAAAACAATGTATTTATTAAACTTTAGAACACCACACAAAAATACAAAATATAGGCAATTATGGGCAAATCAAGGTAGATATCAGATGACTGATTAAAATTGATAACGTTATCATTAAAAACAACGGAGCCGCGGCCAAGCATACCCCATACACACACCAATCACAGCAGCAATTCCTACTACATTGGCCAATAATTGGATGATGGGAGTCCTCAGAACAGTCCCAGTGTAAATGGTATGGCGGTGTGGGGGTAGGGTGGATGAATGACAATTAACTATTGTAAGGAGGTTCAGTGCTGTTTGAACACAATAGGAAGGTTAATAGCAGTCCGGGAGCTGAACACATGACATATGTAGGCTGACCACAATGACCGGCAACATCTACTGTAGGCGATATTAACTCAGGACATTCAAGCAAAAAAGTTCATATGAATAACAAGCAGTAGGGGGAGCGGGTGTGACAAAGTTGCATTGGTATTAAGATAGGAGCGATACTACTCTCACCAGGTGGATCAACAGCTCACAGGATCTTAGGCTCTACCCCAGGTAGTTACTTGCAGATGAAGTAGGTTGCATTTGCTTGTGCCGTCAGATGGAGAAAGTTCCGCTGTGTCAGCGCCTCTATCAGATGGTAAAAGCCGGTCATCAGCTGTTAGTTCCCGTTAGATCATTCAAACGCCCAGTGCTCGCGGCTCCGAGGTGACGTGCTGACGTCACGTGCTGACGCGTTTCACCAGCCAATCACCGCTGGTTTCCTCAGAGGACTGCGCGTTTGAATGATCTAACGGGAACTAACAGCTGATGACCGGCTTTTACCATCTGATAGAGGCGCTGACACAGCGGAACTTTCTCCATCTGACGGCACAAGCAAATGCAACCTACTTCATCTGCAAGTAACTACCTGGGGTAGAGCCTAAGATCCTGTGAGCTGTTGATCCACCTGGTGAGAGTAGTATCGCTCCTATCTTAATACCAATGCAACTTTGTCACACCCGCTCCCCCTACTGCTTGTTATTCATATGAACTTTTTTGCTTGAATGTCCTGAGTTAATATCGCCTACAGTAGATGTTGCCGGTCATTGTGGTCAGCCTACATATGTCATGTGTTCAGCTCCCGGACTGCTATTAACCTTCCTATTGTGTTCAAACAGCACTGAACCTCCTTACAATAGTTAATTGTCATTCATCCACCCTACCCCCACACCGCCATACCATTTACACTGGGACTGTTCTGAGGACTCCCATCATCCAATTATTGGCCAATGTAGTAGGAATTGCTGCTGTGATTGGTGTGTGTATGGGGTATGCTTGGCCGCGGCTCCGTTGTTTTTAATGATAACGTTATCAATTTTAATCAGTCATTTGATATCTACCTTGATTTGCCCATAATTGCCTATATTTTGTATTTTTGTGTGGTGTTCTAAAGTTTAATAAATACATTGTTTTTTGACAGATTGTGTTTGGGTTTTTGCCTCCTTTTGGGGAATCTCTTTTTCCTTTTTGCTTTTGTATGCCTTCAAAGGCGACCCAAACTGCATCCATAAATTCTTTGGATGAATATCTGTCTATACTCAATAAATTAGTATAACTTTCCTCTGGTGGTTGATCTGGGCTAAAAGCACCTTTTTCTCTTAGTAACCACTTTTAATGTAGAGAGAGGAAGAGTTGGAGCTCTAAGATGAAAAGGTGGAGCCTAAAAGGGAAGGTGTGTGGTTTACAGATGACAGGGCGGGACTTAAACTCAAAGGGGTGTGGTCTTGACAAGAAGGGGTGGGTCATATTAGGGGTGCATGGGTTTAGTCAGGCCTAGGGCAGCACAAAACCTAAATACACCACTGATTGCAGCCATTTGCTAAAATCATTTAAGTTCATTTTTTCCTCATGAATGTACACACAGCACCCCATATTGACAGAAAAACACAGAATTGTTGACATTTTTGCAGATTTATTAAAAAAGAAAAACTGAAATATCACATGGTCCTAAGTATTCAGACCCTTTGCTGTGACACTCATATATTTAACTCAGGTGCTTTCCATTTTTTCTGATTGTAAGGATGTTAGAGTGCTGCTTTAAGATATGTTATACAAGAAGAAATGTATTTTGCTTTCTTATGCAGAAAATTAGAAGTGCAAAGATTATTTGCGAGCTATGTACTTGAACAGGATGTACGTGTGGTTAGCCTGACATTTTAATATAGACAATGAATAACAAAGTTATAACATGTTAGAAGTTGGGTGTCTGGAACATTGACAGATTGCCTACCATACGTGGTCACATATATATATATATATATATATATATATATATATATATATATATACTTATATTTAGATATAGCCTGAGGGATATCTATAGGCAGAATATGCAATTTATGACGTTTTATGCTTATTTTTTCATAAAGTCTATGCTTCAATCTCATTGGCTGATAATAAGAGGGAGGTTTTTCTCTCTCTCTCTGTAAGTGTATAAGATATATGCAAACCCAGTAAATCATTGTAATTTCGATTCACCATCCCATGTGTGCGTCTTGATTACCCGATCGATCAGAGAGTTCTATCCATACACCCATAGGTCCAACCCGGGTTCAAAGGAGAAATAGGAGCGGCTTAACAGAAATGGTACCAGAAGTGGTGGCGATCGACTGCAAGGTGAGTGGAAACTTTGTAAATTTATTTTACAAAGCCTTTTCACTTATCCTAGCACGATTGACCCCTATTGTTTTTTTTTTATTTTATAATCTCGAGGATTGCTAGGTTGGCTCTCCTGGAATAAAGAGGTAGCATAATCTCGAGGATTGCTAGGTTGGCTCTCCTGGGATAAAGAAGTCGCATAGTTTTAATGGTTAAATGATGTCCCGCTAGGCTGGCCGGACTTATAGAATTATAGAGAGCATTTAATGCTTTCTTAAAATACAGGACGGGTGTATGGAGCTCTAAAAAAAAAAAAAAGGGGGAAATTGTGTGCACACAATTTAACGGTTTCTTTGTGAATATATTGCTCTGTATTTTGTTGTGATCATATGCATGTGTGAATATATACTTCGACATAAGGGAATTGATTTACTATTTGGTTTGATCTTGATAAGTGATATACATAGAGTTATAGCGTTATATCAGTGTTATTGTGTTTGTTGTGTGTTAAACAAATGTCACAAAGGTGTTTTGAGTGTATTACCATCTTAAACTGGGAAAGAGACCTTTATTAAGAGAAGGTACCCCAAGGGTTCAAATGTTGAGATTCAATATACAAAATAATGTTTAACAGTAAGAGGAGTAATAAGTATTATAAGTATCATTGTGACATTAAGGATATTGTGAAATAATTATGGGAAATAAATTAGGGAAGGAAGTTTCGGAAGGTGAGCGGGACCAACCTTCCCCCTATGATTTTGTAAAAGGCACTTGTGGGGCAAATTGTGTCGATCCTTTTTTGGGGAAATGTACAAACTCGTGCACATCAGTTGTATCTTTCAGGCTTGGGGTCATTGGGACCGTGTTCCCTGGAAGATTGGGAGGAGGTAATGAAAATTTGTGGGACGCATAATCGACACAATTACCCCCCGGGTGACACTGGGAATTGTAAATATATGATGAAATGTTGTAAAATGTACTAAGGGAAAGACAGGGAGAAAGAAGAGAGGGAAGCAAAGAGGCTAGAGAAAAAAAAAAAAAAAATCAGAAGAACTAGCTATAGCATTACAAGAAGTTGAGTCTGCGGGTCAGATAATCCTTCGTTCTGCAAACAAAGAGAAGGAACCCTTTAAGGCCCTTCCTTTGATCACGATAGGTAATACTCAGGTTCAGATCCCCCTCCCTGTTGGCTAATATAAGGGACACCTGCCCTAAACCTAGAAAGGATCCCAGAGCTGCTGCAGCTTTTCTAAAAAGGTATTGTACAGGAGCTAGGATGGGTGCAGAAGATCTCCAAATCGTTATTCAAGCAGTATACCCTGAAACCACGGTTGAATTTGATGTAGTGGCAGCTTTTATCACGGCAGATCCCTATGACAAACCTGAAGGGTGGGATATTTTTTGGGGCCAACTAGGACTAGCTTGGCAGAAAGCATACAAAGGGGACACAAGTGTACACACTATGTTGTCTTGCAAACAAAATCCAGGGGAAGATTTTTACTCATTTTTGGTTTGTCTACATAAAATATATCACTCACTGATTGTAGGTTTATCACTTCAGAATGTACAGAGGGTTGCTCAATGGGTATTAATGGAACTGATGTCCAACATAAAGTGACTCCTACATTACAAGTTAGTACATTACAGGACGAACTTCTTACAACTATGTGTTTTGCTGTTTTGACTGACTGACCTTTCCTTAATGGGAAGAGACTTAATGTCTGCTTTAAGAATCAATATAAGATTTGACCAAGAAGGTGGATTGACAGCAAAGTCTCCACTATGTGACTTGACTAATCCTAAATATGAAGACTTCAGGGGACATTACATGCTTCTACCTAGAACGCTAGAAAATCACCCAATTTGGGCTAAGGACAAAACCTCTGTAGGACATCTTAATCGTACACCTTACTCTCCTACTTTCAAACCCAACACAATATCACACTTCCAAAAACAATATCCCCTTACAGAAGAAAAACTGCAGGGCATTTCACCATTGATTGAAGAATACAAAAAGGAAGGCATACTAAAGGAAATAGTCCATGGAACACATTTTTTTAGTGTACCGGTTGGGGAGGGCGCACAAAGGATCTTTGGTTTTGTTTGGGGCCGGGTCAATTGGACACGGCTCCCACAAGAATTTGTTGACAGCCCAGCAGCCTTCTCTATGGTATTGAAATGATCCCTTGACGACTGGACACCTCCTCAGGGTTCCATACTGCTTCAATATGTAGATGACCTACTGCTGTGTAGTGAGAGCCAGGGACGCTGTGAGTCCAAATCTGAGCATCGCCTCGCCTCAGAAGGTCACTAGGTGTCTTGCAAAAAGATCCGGTGATGCAGGTGGCAGGTTGAGTATTTGGAGTGTAAAATCAAACAAGGGGAACGTTTGGTGTCACCGGCTCGGGTCAAAGTACTTACATGCCTCAGTCCCCCGAAGGAGAAGGCCGCGCTTCTCTCCTTCCTCGGCTCGATTGTCTACTGCAGACAATGGATACCTGATTGCTCACACTGGGATTCGATCCTTAGAGCAGCTACGTTGTTGGGCTCTCCAAAAATGATTAATTGGACTGAGGAAATGCTACAAGCATTTACCACCCTCACTGCGTCCCTCTCAAGGGCACCTGCATTGGGTCTTACCCGTGCAGGTTCAGGGGATGCCCTCTTGCCTTCAAGCTCTCGGGGCTTGTGCAATGGCTGCAAAGGAGGCATCCAAATTAACATTGGGAGGGCAGACAACATTATACACAACACATTCGGTAGTTTACCTTATGCAGAACATGAGTACTCAACACATGACAGCACAACGTACAAGTGGCTATGAAGTTATACTCTTTAACACACAACATCTTGACATAAAATCATGTTCAGAGACCACACCACAAGTCAGGTTTCTACACTCTCTCTTGCATCTTTCAGAAACTGATCCTATTCCTCAACATGACTGTAATCAACAGCTTTTAGAATCTACTTCTCCACGTTCTGATTTAAAAGACACCCCCAACCCTGATTACCTACATGTGTTTGTAGACGGTAGCTGTACACGTCCTGACGGTCACACATACAAGACTGGTTACTCAGTTGTCATGCTCCCAGACATTATCTTAGAAAGTAAACCACTGCAAGTAAGTTCAGCGCAACTCCTCTTTGAAGGACAGGATGTGAACGTTTACTCAGATAGCATGTGGACGCTTTATTGAAACGCTCCTTCTTCCTTGCCACATTAATGTAATTAAGATTCGTGGGCACTCATATGCAGGGCCGGATTTGCCACAAGGCCACCGAGGCCAGGCCTCGGGGCGGCAGTGGTGTAGGGGCGGCGCCGCTCCTGCAGCGACTTCGCAGCCGCCCCCCCTTTCGTGCTGCCCATTATAGTCTATTATGGGCACCAGTGCCCATAGAAAAGATGGCTGCGAGCCGACCACGCAACGGCGCATGCGCCGTTCCGAAGCCGGCCGGGCTCGGGAAAGCTCGTAAGCGCTCGGCCGGGCGGCGCATGCGCAGTAGCGTGATTGGCAAGGGACATCCCAATCTGGTGGCAAGTGACATCCCCATCTGGTGGCAGGCATAGTGGCAAGTGACATCCCCATCTGGTGGCAGGCATAGTGGCAAGTGACATCCCCATCTGGTGGCAGGCATTGTGGCAAGTGACATCCCCATCTGGTGGCAGGCATAGTGGCAAGTGACATCTCCATCTGGTGGCAGGCATGGTGGCAAGTGACATCCCCATCTGGTGGCAGGCAGCGTAGCAAGTGACATCCCCATCTGGTGGCAGGCAGTGTGGCAAGTGACATCCCCATCTGGTGGCAGGCATGGTGGCAAGTGACATCCCCATCTGGTGGCAGGCATGGTAGCAAGTGACATCTCCATCTGGTGGCAGGCATGGTAGCAAGTGACATCCCCATCTGGTGGCAGGCATGGTGGCAAGTGACATCCCCATCTGGTGGCAGGCAGCGTAGCAAGTGACATCTCCATCTGGTGGCAGGCAGCGTGGCAAGTGACATCCCCATCTGGTGGCAGGCAGCGTGGCAAGTGACATCCCCATTTGGTGGCAAGTGACATCCCCATCTGGTGGCAGGCAGCGTAGCAAGTGACATCCCCATCTGGTGGCAGGCATAGTGGCAAGTGACATCACCATCTGGTGGCAGGCATAGTGGCAAGTGACATCCCCATCTGGTGGCAGGCATAGTGGCAAGTGACAAGAGATGGTGGCAAGTGACATGCTCAGGGCTCCCAATGATTCTGCATTATGGTGAGTTGAACTATTTCAGTTTATATTACACTGTAATCATAGAAATAATGTGTTTCAATCATCCTGACACCATAACAACCATGGTGCCGGGGATGATTGAAGCACTAACACCAGCCATTGCCTTGAAAATTTGCCTGCGAAAAATCCTTACCCCTCGCGCGCTTACCCTGAAGTATTTTTAGTCTGTACAATTAAAGCCAGTTATTTTCAGTGTTCTCGTGTATAGAGATATGTTTTTAATTGATCTATTGTAGAAGTCATCGATAAAGGGCGTGGTGTGTGTGTGTGTGTGTGTGTGTGTGGGGGGGGGGCGGCATTGAAGGACCCGGCCTTGGGGCGGCAAAGGGAGTAAATCCGGGCCTGCTCATATGATAAAACAGAAATAGCAAAAGGGAATGCACTCGCTGATAGGTTGATTTGATAGGTATTCAATGGAAACTACACATCCCTTATCATCCCCAAAGTGCAGGAGGAGTAGTAGAAAAGATGAACAGAAATATTAAAGATAAACTAAAGAAAGTGACAGGAGGAACTTTGAGAAACTGGTTAGATTTTCTTCCCACAATACTTTTCCAAATCCGTACCACACCCCATTCCAGAAACGGCTTATCCCCTTATAAGATATTAATGGGAAAACCAACACAGAGGAAATAGATAGAAATAGGAGAGGAACCTAATCTATATTCTTTACAGGAAGAGTACGTGAAAAACCTGGTAAGTAGCTTTACAGAAAATTATGACAAGGTAGCTGTCACCTTTCCTCCTCTCTCCACAGAACCAACACATCCTTTTATACCCAGAGACAGGGTGTTGGTCAAGCAACTAGCAGCAAGAAGATCTTCCAAGGATCTTTTGAAGTATTGAAAGTTGCAAGAACAGCAGTCCTGACTGACCAGAGCCCACAATGGATCCACAAATCAAGGATAAAGAAAGCCCCTGATCACTGAAAAATATACATGTCCACAGATGAAACAATGGAACTCTAATTCTCTCAAATAACAGGAACCCCCTACAGACATTGGTTCTGCCCCTGTTCCCCAAATGGAGGAAGTGACTTTCCAGATTCTTTTTCCCCCTTTCCCCCCCTAAAAGAAACTTATCAATCTGCCTATCAGCTTTTTCAATGACATGTAAAATATGTTCTTTTGTTTCTATGCTTTACACAAAACAGAGATGGTATAATGAATAATATTGGTGATCAATACAGACTTTTCATCTGTTATGATCAAAGGAGGGATTGTAAGGATGTTAGAGTGCTGCTTTAAGATATGTTATACAAGAAGAAATGTATTTTGCTTTCTTATGCAGAAAATTAGAAGTGCAAAGATTATTTGCGAGCTATGTACTTGAACAGGATGTACGTGTGGTTAGCCTGACATTTTAATATAGACAATGAATAACAAAGTTATAACATGTTAGAAGTTGGGTGTCTGGAACATTGGCAGATTGCCTACCATACGTGGTCACACACATATATATATATATATATATATATATATATATATATATATATATATATATATATATATATATATAAACTTATATTTAGATATAGCCTGAGGGATATCTATAGGCAGAATATGCAATTTATGCAATTTATGACGTTTTATGCTTATTTTTTCATAAAGTCTATGCTTCAATCTCATTGGCTGATAATAAGATGGAGGTTTTTCTCTCTCTCTCTGTAAGTGTATAAGATATATGCAAACCCAGTAAATCATTGTAATTTCGATTCACCATCCCATGTGTGTGTCTTGAATACCCGATCGATCAGAGAGTTCTATCCATACACCCATAGGTCCAACCCGGGTTCAAAGGAGAAATAGGAGCGGCTTAACACAGATCATCCTTGAGATGGTTCTACATCTTCATTTGAGTCCAGCTGTGTTTGATTACACTGATTGGACTTGATTAGGAAAGCCACACACCTGTCTATATAAGACCTTACAGCTCACAGTGCATGTCAGAGCAAATGAGAATCATGAGGTCAAAGGAACTGCCTGAAGAGCTCAGAGACAGAATTGTGGCAAGGCACAGATCTGGCCAAGGTTACAAAAAATTTCTGCTGCACTTAAGGTTCCTAAGAGCACAGTGGCCTCCATAATCCTTAAATGGAAGACGTTTGGGATGACCAGAACCCTTCCTGGAGCTGGCCGTCCGGCCAAACTGAGCTATCGGGGGAGAAGAGCCTTGGTGAGAGAGGTAAAGAACAACCCAAAGATCACTGTGGCTGAGCTCCAGAGATGCAGTCGAGAGATGGGAGAAAGTTGTAGAAAGTCAACCATCACTACAGCCCTCCACCAGTCGGGGCTTTATGGCAAAGTGGCCCGTCGAAAGCCTCTCCTCAGTGCAAGACACATGAAAGCCCACATGGAGTTTGCTAAAAAAACACCTGAAGGACTCCAAGATGGTGAGAAATAAGATTCTTTGGTCTGATGAGACCAAGATAGAACTTTTTGGCCTTAATTCTAAGCGGTATGTGTGGAGAAATCCAGGCACTGCTCATCACCTGTCCAATACAGTCCCAACAGTGAAGCATGGTGGTGGCGGCATCATGCTGTGGGGGTGTTTTTCAGCTGCAGGGACAGGACGACTGGTTGCAATCGAGGGAAAGATAAATGCGGCCAAGTACAGGGATATCCTGGAGGAAAACCTTCTCCAGAGTGCTCAGGACCTCAGACTGGGCCGAAGGTTTACCTTCCAAAAAGACAATGACCCTAAGCACACAGCTAAAATAATGAAGGCGTGGCTTCACAACAACTCCGTGACTGTTCTTGAATGGCCCGGCCAGAGCCCTGACTTAAACCCAATTGAGCAGAGGATCCCCAAATCCAGGTGTGAAAAACTTGTTGCATCTTTCCCAAAAAGACTCATGGCTGTATTAGAAGGGTGCTTCTACTAAATACTGAGCAAAGGGTCTGAATACTTAGGACCATGTGATATTTCAGTTTTTCTTTTTTAATAAATCTGCAAAAGTGTCAAAAATTCTGTGTTTTTCTGTCAATATGGGGTGCTGTGTGTACATTAATGAGGAAAAAAAAATGAACTTAAATGATTTTAGCAAATGGCTGCAATATAACAAAGAGTGAAAAATTAAAGGGGGTCTGAATACTTTCTGTCCCCACTGTACATACTCACCTTTTCCAGATGCCTTCAGGCCAGTCATGTGATACATGCAAGCCTTTTCCTCTTCAGTTCCTCTCTAGCTGGCGTGCCCTTGATGCAGAGAGTCGCACTGACTTTCTCCATCACTACACTGTGTGTGCAGGATACAGTAGTGATGCTCCCTCAATGGACAGGTTCATGATGTATCATTCAGCCCAAAAAACTGAGGATATATAGTGACAGAGAATAATTACTGCAGCAACAGAAAAAAGAGTACTTCAGACAAAATAGTGAATTTTTCACAAAGAAAAAGTTCACTTGGCTTAGTGAATAACGCAAATCTAAATTCAATTTATTCTTGTGCAAGCAAAAAAAAGTAGGATTTTTTAGTTAATGTAAAATCCTTTTCTTGAAATACAATACATGGCACAGGATCAGTGTCTTAGACCAGTAGTTCTCAACCTCAGTCCTCATGTACCCCCAATGAGCCATGTTTTGGGAACTTCCCTTAGATAAAATAGCTCTTATTAATATGGCCCCTTTCCCACTGAGGCGGTGGGGGCATCGGCGGTAAAACAGCGCTATTTTTAGCGACGCTTTACCGTTGTTTTTGGGGCGGTACTCGGCCGCTAGCGGTGCAGTTTTAACCCCAGCTGGCGGCTGAAAAAGGGTTAAAACCGCTCGCATAGCGCCGCTGCAGCCGCGGTATTGCCGCAGTATAGCTGCGCTGCCCCATTGATTTCAATGGGCAGGAGCGGTTTAGGAGCGGTGAATACACCGCTCCTTCACCGCTCCAAAGATGCTGTTTGCAGGAGTTTTTTTTCTTTCCTGCAAGCGCACCCCTTCATATATATATATATGTCAGGGGTGATCCAAGGTCCAAATGAAGATTGTATGACATACTACAATCACTTTAAACAAGCCGTGGAATTGGCTGGTGGGGACATTACTAATAGTACCGTATTGATACATAGCTTCATTACCGGGTTGAGAGGAAACATCAGGGAAAAATTGATGACTGCAAATCCAGACTGGAGAGATAAGCCCCTCTCCTCTTTGTTGTCACTTGCAACTGCTATTGAAAGGAATATAAAAGATTGGGAGTCACAGAAACCTCAAAGGATCTGCATTGTCATTGATCAGTTGAACAATGCAGATCTCAGCCAAAAGGGAAACCTGTTTGCTTCAACTGCCACAAACCCGGACACTTCAAGAGGGAGTGTAGAGGAGTGTAGAGCTCCAAGACAAAGCAGGTCACCATTAGAGATGGGCTGAACGGACCCCTGTTCGGTTCGGACCAGAACTTCCGAACACCGTGAACGTTCGGACCCGAATAACAAACCCCATTAAAGTCAATGGGGTCAACAGCTGGGGAGCCAGTGTGTATTATGAGGCCACAATATAGTGCACTGGGAACAAGATTAGAGATTTTTTTGGATACATTCTGGTGTCACTTTGACTTTGGATAGAAGTAACGGGTGCGTTAAAATTGGTCTTTGGGTGTCGGTGGTGCCTTCCCACTATAACCCTATAGAGGTACTCTTGATGTAAGCAAGAATTTGCCTTGCTGTAAAACATTGCAATGATATGCACTTGTCAGACAGGTGCAGAAAAATTGGTCTTTGGCTATCGGTAATGCCTTCCCACCGTAACCCTATAGAGGTACTCTTGATGAAAGCAAGAATTTGCCTTGCTGTAAAAAATTGCAATGATATGCACCTGTCAGACAGGTGCAGAAAAATTGGTCTTTGGGTGTTAATTGTGCCCATAAAACCTATACCAAAAACATTCTTCCAGATGAAATGATTGAACACCCCCAAAGCTAGGCAGCCTCGAAGTTCTGCAGAGATTCCACATTCCAAAAAGACTTAATCAGTGACATTGGCATCAGGGGCTTCATAGCTGGTAATCCAGGACTGAATCATTTTTATAAAAGTCAAATAGTCCAGAGAGTCTGTGGACAGACGCGTTCTATGATCAGTAACGAAACCTCCTGCAGCACTGAATGCCGTTCTGAAAGCACACTGGATGTAGGGCAGCCCAACAACTCAATAGCATACTGGGCAAGTTCTGGCCAGTGGTCTATTCTCATGACCCAGTAAGCCAGTGGATCATCAGCTGGAAAGCTCTCCATCTCTGTTTTAGCCCCGAGGTAATCGTCCACCATGTGATGCAGACGCTGCCAATGGGATGTGGAAGCTGACAGCCCTGGGCGGCGAGGACTAAAAAAAATTCTGAAATGCCTCACTTAGGTGGATGCCTTCTCCAATGCTCCTTTCGTGACCAACGGAAGACTCAAAACGGCGTCTTCCACCACACTGTAACCTACTAGAGTCAGGAAAAACGTTCAATAAAATCTTCTTTAATGTGTCCTCAAGAGATTTTATCCTCTGCACTCTCTGTGTTGACGGGATGAATTCAGAGACCTTCCCCTTATAATGGTGGTCAAGGAGGGTTGCCAACCAGTAATGAGGTTGCCCATGTGCCTCAAATTTTCAGAGGCTTGAGAAGCAGACTCCTCGGGGTCACTCAGGATGACAGCATCTGGAACTTCCTCCTCCCAGCCACGTACTACTCCCAAGGGTCCTGGGGTCAGAAAGCCAGCGCTTACAGATTGACGCATGTCTTCCTCTTCTTCAAAGCCTATGAAAGTGCCAGAATCCTCCTCCTCATCCTCCTCCCCTCTCTCCTCCTGTGTGTTCCGTGAAATAGGAATGATGGTGTCTGCATAAAGTGGGCCTTGAGAGGAAAGAAAGTCCTCCTCTTCCTCCTGCTGGTCTGCCTCCAGTGCCCTGTCCTTAATGCCATGCAGAGTCTGCTCCAGCAGGAACACAACAGGGATTGTGTCACTGATGCATGCACTGTCACTGCTCACCATCCTTGTGGCCTCCTCAAATGGTGACAATACAGTGCATGCATCCTTAATGATTAGCCATTGGCGTGGGGAAAAAAAGCCGAGGCGGCCTGAGCCTGTCGTCGTGCCGTACTGACACAAGCACTCGTTGACAGCCCTCTGCTGCATGTATAGCTGCTCAAGCAAAGTTGAGTTCCACCTGGTGGGCATGTCATAAATCAGGCGGTTTACGGGCAGGTGGATTTCCCACTGGATTTCAGCCAACCGAGCACTGGCTGTGTATGACCGCCTGAAATAGCTACAAACTCTTCTTGCCTGCTTTAGTACATCTTGCAACCCTGGGTACGTACTTAGGAAACGCTGCACCACCAAATTGAGGACATCTGCCAGGCATGGCACATGTGTCAACTTTCCCTGTCTAAGGGCGGACAGGAGGTTTGAGCCATTATCGGACACCACCATTCCTGGCTCCAGCTGGCATGGTGTGAACCACCTCTGGGCCTGTCCTTGCAGAGCTGCAAGAATCTCTGCTCCGGTGTGTTTCCTGTCCCTTAAACACACCAGCTGAAGCCTGACTCTGGGAAAAGCCCTTTGAACTCTTAAGGGGTACCTGATGTTCATAGGACAATTCTGCAGAGGAGGACATGGAGGTGGCGGAGGAGGAGGAGGGGGTAGAGCTCACAGGTCTGGCATCATCACCACCAGCTGTATGGAGACGTGGGGGCACAACAAGCAGCAGCACTGAGCCCTGTCCTGCATCCTTTCGGGTTGCAAGCAGCGTTACCCAGTGTGCTGTGAACGAAATATATCGTCCCTGCCCATGCTTGCTGGACCACTTTTCAGAAGTAAGGTGGATTTTACGGCTGACTGCCTTGCCCAACGATGCCAGAACATTCCCTTCCATGTGATGGTAGAGAGATAGAACGGCCTTACGTGAAAAGTAGTATTGACTGGGAACCTGCCATTGTGGTACAGCACATTGTGCGAATTCATGGAAGGGGGCAGAATCCAGAGCCAACAGCTTTGACAAGCTTGCATTCAGGTGCTAGGCATGTGGGTGGCAGGGACTGTATTTTTTTTTCCGCTGCAGAAGATGGGGCAGAGAAATTTGCCGGCTACAGTCTACAGCTGGTGGTGTGCTGCTGGTAGATGAGTTGCTAGGACCTTGGACATCCTGTGCTATACCATCATCCCTGTCAGTGGAGGCTGCTGAAAGGTAATATAGTAATGAAGGTGGTTAACGCGCTAAACCTTAAAACTCAAAAAAAGAGAGCTGCTACAAACAATGTGACAAACATAAATATATAAAATAGGTAAATTGTAGCGCTAATAAAAAACACAACATAAACACCATGTGAAGTGATGTGTAAATGTCTCTCCAAACATGTGAGAGTACCCCACTAAAAAGGCATACTCAAAAAAGTCTAAGAAAAGTCTATGAAAATGGTGATGAAGTGAAGTGGGTCAGGGATGAAACTCCTTCAACATTCTAAATATCCAATCTGGGATCATCAAAACAGTAGATAGGTGTGGGTACCATTACCAGAATCAGTGGACTCTAGTGCCAGCAGCATAGAGTCGATCGAGCAGTGTGCCACTACGGGCAGTTGTAAAGATGGCCCAGAGAAGATGGATGGTTTCCGGATCACTGAAACACGGGCCACATGGCTGGATCTCAAAGGCAAAAGCAGGAATGGACTCAAGGTGTGGATGTCTTCTCATATCCAGGAAGTATGTGGAAAAAAGTGAAATGCCTCCACATAGTGCAAATCAAGGTTGTTTATTGCTAAAAAACCACTGTACATAAAAGTGATCACAAGAATAAAAAACAGAGTGGCAATGTAGAGAGTAATAGCCGCCCTACGCGTTTCAATCAATAGACCTTCAACAGGGGCATAAGAAAACCTCTACTACACTGCCTAAATATATAAATTACCTTAAAAATAGAATTATACCACAAGACCAATCAGCTAAGAGGAGACTGGAAGAAGGAATATCATTGGATAGAAGATGGTCACATGTTACATGTGGCCAAGCCTCACCGTGAGATCCAATCATCAGCCAGTCATTGGACAGACCTGCCAAAATCGTCCAACCAGAAGGGCACAAGTCACATGACCAGACAGTCAGCTGACAGGCCCGGAACACGTGTCACATAAGAAAGCCAGCGAAAAAAGTGGGACAAACCATGTGACAATGACGTCCACCCAGAAGAACACACACCGCATGGCGGGGCGGCCAGCCGGCAATGTGCATCACGTCAAAAAGCCCGCGAAAACCCAGGATTGATCGCGTGACGAACGCATGACCTGGCAGACATGTGACCAATATCAAAAAGTGTCATATAGAAAAAACCACGAAAACAAAAATGGAAAAACACGTGATAGGCAGAAAACAAGGCACGCGGCCCCGCAGGAAAAAGCCGAAGCCCACAGATGGCGGGGCCATATGACAGGTCCCAATCACGTGATTTCAACCACTAAACAAAAAATAATTAAATAAGAGTAAACAAAAATAATAGTAATATTACAAATAAACTAAACTAAAAAAGCCTGACCATCTCAAATGCTCAAAAATGGACAAGGAGAAATGTATAAAAATGACCAAAATGGAGATGATTAAATCTCCAGAGATGGTCACCAGCGTACAGTAAAAATAGTAACTGTAAATTATAATAAACACCAAAAAAGCTACATAAAACTGTGAAAAATATGTATAAAGGGATAAATAATTGTACATATCAGTGGAGGTTTAGGATTGATTAATAAATGAGTTGAGGTCCCACTCAACGTTTAACCCAAACGGAAAGTAGGACCTGAGCTCATATATCCAATAGGTCTCCAACTTTGAGACGCCACTTAGACGAGATTTCCCACTCCAATGAGGGACGAATTTGTCAATCACCTGGAATAAGGTTCCGTGGGATCCCTATTATGATGTAATAAGTAATGGCGGGGTACCGTGTTTACTTTTGCCACTCTTTATGCCCGCAATATGTTCGTTCACACGTACAGCGAACATTCTAATGGTCCGACCCACATATTGCTTCTTGCATGGGCATGTCAGCAAATATACAACATACTGAGTGGCACAAGTGGCAAAATGTCTCCTGCAATAAGTGCGTGAAGTAATAGTGGAGCAAAAAGTATCAATTTTGCGTCTCCCTGCCATTTTATGCACACACACATTGCACTTTCGACACGGGTAAAAACAAGTTGAAAAAACAAGACTTTTTTGGGGGGATCAATGATGTTAGGAGCAATTTGCCCCTGTATAGAGCGTGCACCTCTAAAAATAACTCCAGCCTGCTCAGGAAGAACGGGACCCAGGAATCTATCACTCCTGAGTACCTTCCAGTGTTTCCTAAAGATCTCTTTGATTCGTCTGGACTGTGTGTAAAAAAAGACCATCTAAATTTGGAATCAGAAGGATCCATAGGACGTTCAACCAGAGTAGAGTTTCTATCAATAAGTGAAACTCTAGTGATTTCTGCATCCAACTCGTTAGAGTCGTAACCTTTAGCAATAAATCTATCTCTGAGTACTTGAGACTGGAAGAAATAATCTGAGATCCTTGAGCAGTTGCAACGCAGTCGTAAAAATTGGCTGCGTGGGACCGACTTGAGCCATTGGGCATGGTGGCAACTATCAGACGGGATGTAACCATTTCGGTCGGTGGGTTTGAAATAAGTTCTGAACTCAAAATGTTGGTCTACCATCATAATTTCGAGATCCAAAAAATGAATGGAACTCGAATTAGCTTCATAGCTCAAGGAGATACCGCAATCGTTGAGGTTAAGAGTGGCCATAAAACCATCCAAAGATTCACAGTTTCCATGCCATAGGAGGAGGATGTCGTCAATGTGCCTAGCCCAGAGAACCAATTCTGGTCTCCGGGAGGCATAGACGACATCCTCCTTCCATTGGGCCATGAAGAGGTTGGCCAAACTTGGGGGAAATTTGTCCCCACATGGCCACACCCTTCTGCTGTAAATAAAACTGATTTTGAAACCAAAAATAGTTATGACAGGTAGCGAACCTAAGAAGCTGCATAATGAAATTGCACTGTATTAATGGGAGGGCATTATTTTTAGATAGATGATTTTCCACGGCATCAAACCCCAAGTTATGCGGTATGCACGTGTATAGTGCGGCCATGTCAGCCGTAACCAAAATCACCCCCTCACTAAGCTCTACATTTTCAAGAAGTTTGATAACATCTCTAGTATCCTTGAGATAGGACGGAGTGGACCGGATAATAGGTTGGAGATAGAAGTACACATATCTCCCAATCCTGGAGGTGACCAAATCAATCCCGCTGACTATGGGTTGGCCAGGGGGATTGACTGGGTCCTTATGGACTTTAGTGAGGTAGTATATAGCCGGGATCCACGGAACAAGAGGCACAAGAAAACCTTTCCCCTTTTTGTTAAGAATCCCAAGAGAGAAGCCCTCGTTGATCAATTCCACTAGGGCTCGTTTGTAACTATTAGTGAGATCATAATTTATAGGGGTATAGGTGTCTGGGTCATTCAAGATCTTATACATTTCTTTGACATAATCTTCCTTATCTAAGATGACGATCCCCCCGCCTTTATCGGCGAGATGGATGATAAGGCTTTTTCTCTCACAGAGTTCTTTAAGTCAAACTTTAATCTGGGGGTCCATGTGTACCCTTCTCTTAGAATTGGAAAGTTTCTCTAAGTCCTGTAAAACTAGACCTTTGAAGACCTGAAGTGAAGGTGCTATAGTCCCTGGGGGGTTGAACAGGGAGGGGTTGGATAGTCCGGAATGTACATATCCGTTATCCTTTGAAATACTATTGACTACAGAGGAAATGGGAGGTTGAGTCAAAAAGTCTCTGTATACTCAATTTTCTAGTAAATTTCAATACGTCAATAAACGTAGTAAATTTGTTTAGTGGTTTCGGAGGAACAAATTTAAGTCCCTTGTCCAATACAGATTTCTCAGCGTCGGTCAAGAGGACAGAACTCAAATTAAAAATCCCAGTGCCTCTCAAGTCCTTTTTGATTGATTGAAACGCGTAGGGCGGCTATTACTCTCTACACTCTGTTTTTTATTCTTGTGATCACTTTTATGTACAGTGGTTTTTTAGCAATAAATAACCTTGATTTGCACTATGTGGAGGCATTTCACTTTTTTCCACATACTTCCCGGATATGAGAAGACATCCACACCTTGAGTCCATTCCTGATTTTGCCTTTGAGATCCAGCCATGTGGCCCGTGTTTCTGTGATCTGGAAACCATCCACCTTCTCTGGGCCATCTTTACAACTGCCCGTGGTGGCACACTGCTCGATCGACTCTATGCTGCTGGCACTAGAGACCACCAGTTCTGGTAAGCGTACCCACACCTATCCACTATTTTGATGATCCCAGATTGGATATTTAGAACGTTGAAGGAGTTTCATCCCTGACCCACTTCACTTCATCACCATTTTCATAGACTTTTCTTAGACTTTTTGGAGTATGCCCTTTTAGTGGGGTACTCTCACATGTTTGGAGAGACATTTACACATCACTTCACATGGTGTTTATGTTGTGTTTTTTATTAGCACTACAATTTACCTATTTGCTGAAAGGTAATGACTCGGTATCGCAGGGGCAGACTGAAGTGGGTAAGGAGGAGGAGGGACAAATTTTTTCCCCCTTTTGTGTGACTTTTAGGTGCTCTTGCCAACGGGCTGAGTGGTTGGACGTTAAATGCCTTGTTAGGCATGTGGTACCCAAATGGTGGGTGTTTTTGCCACGTTTGATGTGCCTTTGACACAGTTTGCAGATAGCAACAGTGCGATCTGCTGCAGATGTGCTGAAAAAGGCCCAGACAGCTGAGCAGTGGGGAGTGGTCCGGGAGATAACAGCTGCAGAATGTGATGGAATAGGGTGGCTGCTCTCTACTCTTTCTTGATGCTGACCTCCTTGGGGTTGTGCCGCCTCACCTTCAGTTTCCTCCTCTGCTCTATCTGGCACCCAAGTTGCATCAGTGACCTCATCATCATCATCATCATCATCATCTCCATCTCCTCCATCTTCATCATTACCACTGGAGACAACTTGGCAATATGCTGCGGCTTGGGGAACAAGAATGCCAATTTGTCTACCAGTGTTCCTCCCTCTCTCTAGGCTCATGTTCCTGTCTGAATCCAGTAATGGCTGGGCATCATCAAGGAGCAAGTGGCTGATGCTGTGGCCAAATAACTCAGCTGACTCCTCAATAGCTGATGTTAGGGCTATGGCAGGAATAGATGTGGACAAGGAGGCAGGTTTATCCACTCTGGCAACTGCAGGGGACTGCACACTTGTCTCTGCTTGTGTGACAGAGGATGAGGAGGATGAGGAAGGTTTAGTAAGCCAGTCCACCACCTCCTCTGCATGCTGTGGCTGGATAGCATGGGCAAACTCACTAAACAGAGGAAATGATGCCCTGCCTGAGGACTGACCACCACGTCCACCTTTGCCTGTGGACGCATTTGTTGCTGGCCCCCTTACAGTGCCAAGGGAACGTCTGCCTCTCCTTGTTGTTCTCCCAGAAATTATTGGGAGGGAGGGGGCGGTGCTTATAAGCAAATGTAAAGGAGAAGTTGAAATCTGTACGTAGATGCACTTTAATCAATGTCAAGAGATGTTTGCTGCCTTTTAATTTAAGTACTCACACTACACAGACACACTCCACGGATACAATATAATATACTGCAATATATTACTGCGCAGTACGATATGTCGTTAAACTGACAGTAACACAATCAAATAGACGATGTTCAACCGTCACTACACTGAAGCTATCTGAACTGTCCCTACTCTAGCTATATACTAATGTCAAGATTACTGACACGGTCTCACTACACTACACTGAAACTATCTAAGCTGTCCCTACTCTAGCTGCACACTATGAAAAACTGAATGATGGTCCTCCTCACTACACTCACACTATCCCTAGACTGACACTAAACTAATATTCTACACTGACAATTGAAGCAAAATGGCACAGTATAGCACACTAATAGCACTGAAAAGAGCCCTGTTCTATCCCTCTCCACACCAAAATCACACTGAAAATGGCTGCCATTGAAAGAATATACTGTGGGGCAGGAATGAACCATGATTGGATAACGTCATGATGACAGTGTCCAATCGTGACTCTGACAGTGCTCTGTGCCCTAATTGGCTGAAGCTTTCACTGCTTCAGCCAATCAGGGTTTGCAATGTACTGTTCAACGCCACAATCCATTGTGGTCAGTTCGGGGGGCCGAACAAACGGTCGAACGACCCATTTGTTCGGCTGTTCGCCGAACGTCCGAACAACGAAAGTTCGGCCCGAACTTATGCTCGGGCCGAACCATTCGCCCATCCCTAGTCACCATGACATGGACAGGAAATGGCCATGCTGGCATTAGGGGAGGAAAGTCTCCAGGCAGAAGGGACACTTTCTGTCCCGCTGACGGGAGAGGATGTGAAATTAAATTTCACTGGAAGAAGCTCTAGTAAACGCACAGGAAAAACGTTTGCAGCCAGGAGGTTAACAAAAACAGTATGAACATTTGAAAGTGCAAAACACATCCCTAAAAGAAGTGCAAGAAATAAACAAAGGTAACATCAGTACTTTAGAAGCTTCTATGTCAAATTCTGAGGCTATCCACCAGTAATTAGTACTAGAAAACCAGGAATTACAGGAGGACGTTCATCGAATGGGAAAAAGAATGAAGGATGCAGAAGGTGAAATTAAACCATTATCTGTCAGCTGCCAGGAGCTGTTTGCTCAGTTTTTAGATAGAGGAGATAATAAAGCAATGGATTTGGGTATGTCTGAACTCAGGGGGACATCCTCCACATCTAAGGTATGTACCAACAAGAATAAATCCCTGGAATCTAAGAGTTCTTTAGGTTATGCAAGTTATTGTCCTAAAAAGGGTTTGGGGACCCGGGTCCAGCCCCAGGGGACATGTATCAATGCAAAAAAAGTTTTAAAAACTACCTTTTTTTCGGGAGCAGTGATTTTAATGATGCTTAACCAGTTGCCGATCGTCTCACGCTGATATACGTCAGCAGAATGGCACGGGCAGGCAGAATCACATACCTGTACGTCACGTACCAGGTGCCTGAGGCGGTCGGCTTCTGACTGGGAGTGTTCAGAGATGAGAGGGAGGCCATCCATTCGTGGCCCCCCCTCGTGATCGCTCCCAGCAAATTGGATCATTCCCCTGCCTCTATATAGTACACAGAGGCAGAGGAAATTATGTCATCTCTCCTCGGCTCTGTATTTTCCACTCTGGCGCCGAGGAGAGAAGACTGCAATGTGAGTGCACCAACACAACACATCACAGTAGAACATGCCAGGCACACAATACACCCCCCTTTACCCCCCGATCCCCCCCTAATCACCCCCCCCCATCACACTGACACCAAGCAGTTTTTTTTGTTTTTTTTCTGATTACTGCATTGGTGTCAGTTTGTGACAGTTAGTGTTGTAGGGCAGTTATTGTTAGCCCCCTTTAGGTCTAAGATACCCCCCTAACCCCCCTAATAAAGTTTTAACCCCTTGATCACCCCCCGTCGCCAGTGTCGCTAAGCAAATATTTTGTCGCTTTCCCACAACTTGTGTCACAATATAAAATATTCCATGGACTCAACATGCCTCTCAGCAAATAGCTTGGGGTGTCTACTTTCCAAAATGGGGTCATTTGGGGGGGTTTGTGCCATCTGGGCATTTTATGGCCTTCAAAACTGTGATAGGTAGTGAGGAGTCAAATCAAAAATGTACGCCCTTAGAAATCCGGAAGGCGGTGATTGGTTTTCGGGGCCCCGTACGTGACTAGGCTCCCAAAAAGTCCCACACATGTGGTATCCCCGTACTCAGGAGAAGCAGCTGAATGTATTTTGGGGTGCAATTCCACATATGCCCATGGCCTGTGTGAGCAATATATCATTTAGTGACAACTTTTTGTAATTTTTTTTTTTTGTCATTATTCAATCACTTGGGACAAAAAAAAATAATATCCAATGGGCTCAACATGCCTCTCAGCAATTTCCTTGGGGTGTCTACTTTCCAAAATGAGGTCATTTGGGGGGGGGGGGGTTGTACTGCCCTTCCATTTTATCACCTCAAGAAATGACATAGGCAGTCATAAACTAAAAGCTGTGTAAATTCCAGAAAATGTACCCTAGCTTGTAGACGCTATAACTTTTGCGCAAACCAATAAATATACGCTTATTGACATTTTTTTTACCAAAGACATGTGGTCGAATACATTTTGGCCTAAATGTATGACTAAAATTGAGTTTATTGGATTTTTTTTTATAACAAAAAGTAGAAAATATCATTTTTTTTCAAAATTTTCAGTCTTTTTCCGTTTATAGCGCAAAAAATAAAAACCGCAGAGGTGATCAAATGCCATCAAAAGAAAGCTCTATTTGTGGGAAGAAAAGGACGCAAATTTCGTTTGGGTACAGCATTGCATGACTGCGCAATTAGCAGTTAAAATGACGCAGTGCCAAATTGTAAAAAGTGCTCTGGTCAGGAAGGGGGTAAATCCTTCCGGGGTTGAAGTGGTTAAAGTGAAAAAATAAAAGTAAAATATTCCTTTAAATATCGTACCTGGGGGGTGTCTATAGTATGCCTGTAAAGTGGCGCGTGTTTCCCATGTTTAGAACAGTCCCTGCACAAAATGACATTTCTAAAGGAGTAAAAGTCATTTAAAACTGCTTGCAGCTGTAATTTAATGTCGGGTCCCGGCAATATGGATGAACATTATTGAGAAAAACGGCATGGGTGACCCCCCAGCACCTTACCAGGCCCTTTGGGTCTTGTATGGATATTAAGGGGAACCTCGCACCCAAATTAAAAAAAGAAAAGGCGTGGGGCCCCCAGGCCCTATATACTCTGAACACCAGTATACAGGTGGTCCCAAGAAAGACAGGGACTGTAAGTTTGTTCTTAAGTTGAATCTGTTTGTAATTTGGAACAGGTACATTTTGTAAGTGTAGCTCCAGCCAAAAAATCTATTTTTAAGCTTTTTGGAAAACATAGGGAAGGGTTATCATCCCTGTAACATTTGTTTTGCTGTCTGTGCCCCTATTCAGAAGATTTCACCTCACTTTCTGTCCCAATGACAATTGGATTTTGAAAATTTTGGGTTTTTAGGGAAACAAGGATTGGTGACAAAGCATCAGTGAAGGAGACACCTTTTTCCCATATTAACTCTTACAGGAGAGAATTTCCCTTCCTAGGGGTATATTTCCTCTCACTTCTTGTTGTCTCCCTCCATTTGTAAGTCGGATGTTTGAAAGTAGGGGCCTGCCCTATTTACTCTGCAGAAATTTGGGCCTTAGGTGTTGGTGGTACCAGAACACTGTGAGCCTTCAGTCACTCTTGGTGGGCGCTAGAACGGGTCCTGCTGTGAAATATTAGATCAACAATTGTAATTACACGGCCCTGTTGAACAGGGGCAGAAAAAATGGGCCTTAGGCACTGGTGGTTGTGCCACAACACTGCAACCCCTCACAGATACTCTAGTTGAGCACAGGAACAAGCCCTGCTGCAAAATATTACAGCAAAAATTGTAATTACACGCCCCTGTTGAACAGGGGCAGAAAAATTGGGCTTTAGGCACTGGTGCTGGTGCCACAACACTGCAACCCCTCACAGATACTCTAGCTTAGCTCAGGAACAGGCCCTGCTGCAAAATATTACAGCAAAAATTGTAATTACACGCCCCTGTTAAACAGGGGCAGAAAAATTGGGCCTTAGCCACTGGTGGTGATGCCCAGAACCAAAAATGTTCTTACAAGCTATTAACATGAACATTGAGGAGGAATAGGATAGTCACTCAGTATCACAGGATAGTCACTCAGCATCAGCATAGGCAGTCTTCAAGGGATCTCATATTAATAAAAAAATTAGTCGGTTACATCAGCATCAGGTGCTTGGTAGCTGTTGATCCAAGACTGATTCATTTTTATTAAAGTGAGCCGATCAACCGAGTAGGTGGACAGGCGCACCCTGTGATTGGTTACAAAGCCTTCAGCAGCACTGAATGTGCGTTCCGAAAGAATGCTGGATGCAGGACAGGCCAGTAGCTCAATTGCATACTGTGCAAGCTCTGGCCAGTGATCCATCCTCGAGACCCAGTAACCCAGAGGATTTTCGGTTGGAAAGGTCTCCAAGTCTGATCTTGCCCCTAGGTATTCCTGCACCATGTAAATCAGACGCTGGCAATGGTTGCTGGAACTGATCAGACCTTGGGGCTGCGGACTAAAAACTGTCTGAACGCATCTGTCAGACAGTCACCTTCTCCACCGCGCCTTCTGTGACTGACCGAAGCCTCAGCAACACGTTGCCCAGGACCAGGAATTTGTAACCTCCCAGGCTCTGAAAACGCATTGCACAAACCTTTCTGCAAGGCCTCCCGAAGATGTTTCATCCTCTGCTCCCTCGGCGACGGCTGGATAAGTTCTGCAACCTTACCCTTGTAACGTAGATCAGGGAGGATTGCCAGCCAGTACTGATCCCTCTCCTTGATACCACGAATCCGAGGGTCCTTTCGCAGGCTTTTCAGGATCAGGGAGGCCATGCAGCGTAGGTTTGCTGAGGCATTCAGTCCGGAGTCCTCTGGGTCACTAAGGATGACCTGATCTGCAGCCACCTCCTCCCAGCCACGTACAAGTCCATGGGTTTCTGTGGACTGTAAACGATCCCTTGAAGACTGCTGCTGATGCTGAGTGCTAGGCTCCACCTCCATGCTGACATAATCCTCCTCCTCTTCCTGTGTGATCGGCGGGCCCACAGGAACACTGTCTGGATAAAGGGGGGCCTTGAGAGGTAAGGAAATCCTCCTCTTCCTCCCTCTGTTCTGCCTCAAGTGCCCTGTCCATTATTCCATGCAGCGTGTACTCCAACAGGTAGACAAGAGGGACAGTATCACTGATGCATGCACTGTCACTACTCACCATCCTCGTGGCCTCCTCAAATGTTGACAGGACAGTGCATGCATCCTTGATCATGAGCCACTGGCGTGGCAAAAAAAAGCCAAGCTCCCCTGACCCTGTCATGGTTCCATAGTCGCACAGGTACTTATTGATGGCCCTCTGCTGTGTGTGCAGCCACTGCAGCATGGCCAACCTTGAGTTCCATCTGGTGGGCATGTCACAGATTAGGCGGTTCTTGGGGAGGTTGTATTCCTTTTGGAGGTCAGCCAGCCGAGCACTGGCATTATATGCCCGGCGGAAATGCACACAGACTTTCCCTGCTTCAGAAGATCCTGTAAGCCTGGGTACCTGCACAAGAACCGCTGCACCACCAAATTAGGGACGTGAGCCAAACAGGGAACATGGGTGAAGTGTCCTTGTCGGAGGGCGGAGAGGAGGTTGGTGCCATTGTCGCAAACCACCATTCCTGCCTGAAGCTGGCGTGGCATCAACCACCTCTGAGCCTGCCCCTTCAGAGCTGACAGAATCTCTGCCCCAGTGTGGCTCCTGTCCCCTAAGCACACCAGCTCAAGCACCGCATGGCATCTTTTTGCCTGAGTGCTTGGCGTTCAAGGGGCTATGTTTCGGAGCACCGCTGGTTCCAAGGACAAATCAGCACAGGAAGAGGCCATGGAGGAAGAAGAAGAGGAGGGGGTGGATGAGAGAGGTGTGTCAAAATCAACACTAGTAGCATTTTGGAGGCGTGGTGGCGGAATAAGCTCCAACAACACAACAACACCCTGTCCTGCATCCTTCTCAGCTGCCAGCAGGGTCAACCAGTGTGCTGTGAAAGATAGGTAACGTCCCTGTCCATATGAAACAAAAAAAATGCTAATGCGCAAAACCCCAATAATCAAATACGCTGAAAAGGAGCTGCCTACATAAAAAAGTGTACTCACATAACTCAAACAAATAAAAACAAAGTATGTGGCACTAACTAACCCTGGGTAAAATGAACAAATAAAAAATCAGGTGCAATAATTATTGATATAAAATCCATAAATTCTAAATCCCAATAGAAGTCAAAAAAGCAATAAAAACCATCATAAAGTGCAATCAAGTGCAATAATGATGAACATTAAATCCATAAATTCAAGAGCACAATATAAGGCAATAAAAACCAATCATAAAGCGCAATGGTGAATAATAAAAAGTGCAATAGGAAATGCAGAATGAAGCTAGTAGCTCATTCAGAATGAGTGCAAAAATAACATGGGATAGTGAGATAGCGATGTGCAAAACAAAAAAAGAAAACGTGACACACTAATGTGTATAATGAATGTCCCAAACGCACTGTCAAGTGATCATAAAAAATATTATTAAGTGCAATCCAATAAGCAGTATAGTGCCGATATCAACGGGATCCGATCTTCTGATAATGATGATAAAGGGAAGTGAAAGTGCAAAAAGACAGTCACTGTGATGAAAAGTGTCTCGGATAGATAAAGTTTATCCAATCATAGTCCTGTTTCCCCCAGCCTCTCACCTGTAGCAGCGGCCCCCAATGGGCCGAATCCAGCATGAACCAGCAAGTGAAGTGCTCCACAGAGGATCCGGTTGTAGTCACAGCACACGGGGACACTCAATATCCAATTCACAATTGCACTCTTCCACACTCTGCCTCTTTGCCTTCCTTCAGTAATGACAGCCCTGACTTGACTTCTATTGGGATTTAGAATTTATGGATTTTATATCAATTATTGCACCTGATTGTTTATTTGTTCATTTTACCCAGGGTTAGTTAGCGCCACATACTTTTTTTTTATTTTAACGTCCCTGTCCATGCCTGCTGGACCATGAGTCAGCGGTAATATGCACCTTACCGCTGACCGCCCTGTCCAGCGAGGCCAAGATATTGCCTTCCACATGCCAGTAGAGAGCCGGAATCGCCTTCCGTGAATAAAAGTGGCGTTTGGGAACCTGCCACTGAGTACCACACATTCCAAAAATTAACAAAAGGGGGCAGAGTCTACCAGCTGAAAAGGACGCAGTTGGAGTGCTAGCAATTTAGCCAAGCTAGCATTCAGCTGCTGGGCATGTGCATGGCTGGGACCGAATTTCTTTCGCTGCTTTAGCAACTGGGGTAGGGAAATTTGCCTGCTACAATCGGACGTTGGTGTAGCGATAGAAGATTGCCCGCAAGTACTTGGCACACCTAATTCTACACCTTCATTCCTCTCAGTGCAGGTTTCTGAGAGAACTGAAGGTATAATGGGGTTGGAGATCCCAGCTGATGAGGAGCAAGGAGAGGTCCGCCTTGTTGTTTGATGTGGGTCTTTTAAGTACGCTTGCCAATGGACTGCATGGGAGTTCGACATATGTCTGGTCAAGCATGTGGTGCCCAAGCGGCTGCTGTTTTGGCCACGCTTGATACGCTTCAGACATATGTTGCAAACAGCAACAGTGTGATCTGCTGCACACGCCTCAAAAAAGGCCCACACCAAAGAACTTTTGGAAAAACGCGCAGGGTCAGCAGCACCCTGCACATGCGGAGCTCTGCAGTGTGATGCAGTCCGTTGGCTGCCCTTAAGCTGGCTCCTGGAGGTCATCCTGCCTCATTGGAGATGTGCCTCCTCCTCCTCCTCCTCTCTCCTATCAGGCACCCACGTAGAGTCAGTGACCTCATCATGCCCTCCCTCCTCATCACTGGAGCAAACCTGGCAGTATACTGCAGGGGAACATGACTGCCAGTTTGTTGTCCTTCTTGGGCACCCCCTCTCTCTGGGCTCACGTTACTGCCTTCCTCAATCTGGGTACCATCATCGGAGCCTTCAAAATGCTGCGCATCCTCCTGCAGCATGTACCCAACACTGTGGTCGAACAGTTCGGGGGACTCCTCATGATGGTGGGGCTAGGGAAGGAGTGACTGATGACATTGAGCCCATGGAAGAGGCCGCTATGGCCGCTGCATTGGCCGCCAAAGTACTCTGAGCCTGGGTGACAGAGGATGAGGAAGATGAGGACAGCTTGGTCACCCACTCTACCAACTCTTCTGCATGTTGTGGCTCAACATGGCCAGCTGCTGAAAAAAAGGACAAGCGCGCCCCACGGCCATGTGCTGAGGATGCACCGTGTCCACGACCAGCAATGTTGGCTGTAAACACAGAGCCTACTTGCCCTCTTTTAGTGGCATGTGAGCGTCTGCCTCTCCTTGTTGGCCTTCAAGACATACTGTATTTGATGTATTTGTAATGTATTTGAATAGGTACACCAGGAATGGCCTGCAGTGAGATGTAGTTACACAAAGCTGGGATATATATATACTGAATATACTGCAGCTAACTTAATGAACTGCCTGCCTGTAGTATATTAGGAACAGAACAACAGGAATGGTCTGCAGCAAGATCTGCACAGGATACAGTTCTGAACATACTGCAGCTAACTGAATGAACTGCCTGCCTGTAGTATATTAGGAATAGGATGCTTACTGCATGACATTCCTTGACCTAGAGATTTTTAAGGAAGGACAGTGTTTCAAAACCAGAAATTTTTTCAAACCCACTGATAGGAATGGCTACATCCCAATGGATAGTTGCCACCACCGGTCTTGGCTGTGTAACATACCTAGGGGGCAGTTTATACGTTTAAAACGTAATTGCTCTAAGGAGGAGGATTATTTTACACAGTCCAATATACTGGCAGAGAGATTCAGACAAAAAGGTTATAATACAGAGAATATAACCAAGGAAATTCACACTGTTGGCAAATTGGATAGAGCCACCTTGGTGACAGACATTAAAAAATCTAAAGAAGTCAGGCAGGATTATGAATTTAAAATGATATTAGATTTTAATATACAACATAAAAAGTTTGAAAAGATTGTTATGAAACCACTGGCAAAACTTACCCCATTAACAACCTTATTATGTGTAACACTGTTGGGGTGGTATATGTACTAGAGTGTGACTGCGGGTTGCAATATGTGGGGAGGACCTCGAGACCCCTCACGATACATATCGCAGAGCATGTCAACAATATAAAGAAGGGACTTAGGACACATAATGTCTCTAGACACTTTAGACACTTTCACAATAGGGATCCCAGATGTCTTAAATTCTGGGGTTTGGAGACGGTTAATCGTCACTGGAGGGGGGGGGAATTTCATTCGCCAACTTAGCCAACGCGAGTCTTTCTGGATTCATGGAACCCAAACTTTAATCCCCAGGGGCCTTAACGTCGATTTCGACCTTAATTGTTTTATTTCAAATAAATGAGTGGTTTTATAAATTTATTATATTTATACATTTTATCACAGACGAAGGCGGGTATACGTTCATAATGACATTTTATTGCTAATACTATATATGCTTTTTAACATTATTTTAATAATTTTTAGCATTCTAGATTGATTATTATTGTGCTTTTTATTATTGAGAGCTTGTTGCCTATGTCCCCACTGGATAGCGCTGTATATTCATATGAAAGATGGCGGTATTTCCGATTCCGGCATCTGTTCCCGGCGTCTTGTGATCTCTCCATGGTAACTGGGCTGTATATAAACATCGGGTGACGGTTGTAGCTCCACCCACCGCTGACGAAGTCTACCTTGGACGTAACGTGCGTATGGAGGGAGGAGCTATACCGCTGACATCACCCGCTGTTCGTCTGTCCTGCCATCCGCAGCTTTTGATACTGTTGCTTCTTACAGACCATCGTTCTGATATTTACTTTACCACGGATGTCACTGGATGTCATCTGTTTGCCTATACACCAGTTGTTGGAGTGTTGTGCATCCTCACAGACCGCTGCTATTGCACATTTATTTGATATTCCACACGGATGTCATTGTTTCATACAAAGCGGCTGTTGAAGTGATTTATATTCCAACAGACTGCTGCTATTGCACTTCATGCATGGTGTTTTTTAAGACTTTTATAATAAAGGACTGTTACAGTGTACACTTAGAGTGTGTCCACCTTTTCTTTCCTCATATGCGTTTTCATCCATCACCATCTCCTTTTGTGGTTGCCGTGGGTTTCTACATCTGCACCCCCTTGAGTGGGTAACAAGCGTGTTTACCATTTAGTTCATTCAAATGGTCCATCATATCCGGTAAGAGCAATACACTGATGGTAGAAGGATTTCACAACATGAATTTTGGCTACCTCTAGTCTGTCACGTGGTGGAAATTTTACAGAATTTATGGACATTTATTGCGCTGCACTGGTTTACTTTATATTAAGAACAGAACAACAGGAACTGTCTGCAGCGAGATCTAGCTGCACAGGATACAGTACTGAATATACTGCAGCTAACTGAATGAACTGCCTGCCTGTAGTATATTAGGAAGAGAACAACAGGAACGGTCTGCAGCGAGATCTAGCTGCACAGGATACAGTACTGAATATACTGCAGCTAACTGAATGAACTGCCTGTCTGTAGTATATTAGGAACAGAACAACAGGAACGGTCTGCAGTGACATCTAGCTAAACTGGATACTATATATATAGATATAGATATATATCTATATATCTATAGATATATAGATATATATCTATATATCTATAGATATAGATATATATCTATATCTATATCTATAGATATAGATATATATCTATATCTATATCTATATATAAACTTATATAGAATAAAGCCTGGAATGTATATATATATCTATATCTATATCTATAGATATAGATATAGATATAGATATAGATATATATCTATATCTATATCTATATCTATAGATAAATATATATATATCTATATATATCTATATATAGATATATATAGATATATATATATATCTATATATAGATATATATAGATATATATATCTATAGATATATATATCTATATATATCTATAGATATATCTATCTATATATATATATATATATATATATATATATATATATATATATATATATATATATATATATATATATATATATACTAAATATACTGGAGCTAACTAAATCAACTGTCTGCTCAATCTATCTAAATGAAATTAAATGACACACTCTCTCTCTCTCTGAACGCTGGAACACACTACACACGGCTGACGTGCAGGCGGCCATATATATAGCTCGCTTCCTGATGACGCAATCAACATTTGTGAAACTCGTAGAGGCTGCTGGGAGTTTTTGACGTCACTTCCTGCCCAGTGAGAGCGAGGCTTGGAACACACGAGGTGTGAGAGCGAGGCTTGGAACACACGCGGCATAGGAAAAACACAGGGGAACGCACACACCGGCATTCCGGACCCCGCATACATGGCTGGAACAGCTTGGTGCCGGCTTATGGGCACAGAAACATGTGATTGCAATAGTCTTTTTATACCTTTTTAATAAACAAGTTTAGCCATACTATACCATGATGGCCATTTATTTTCCATGAGAACCGATAGTCTGAAGAGAGTGCAGATTGATCCATTGTGTGGAGTGGTTATCCATCTAATGAACCAAAGGCACACATTCACCTGTTTCTGGTGAGTAGCCAATCTATAAGTGGTGGTGGAATCACAAAATTGGTGATACTTAGTTGCACAATTAAGAGATGAATCCATAGGAACTGGCTAATCACTCACTGAGGCAACTTATCTGGGACTTATCAGCTACCTGGAATCACTCACTGCACTGAGTGCATTGAACTTTTTCACCAAATATATATTGAATGGTTATTTATGTCACAGCAGTAGATTTATATTTTATATATTTTTTTTATTTTTTTATTTTTTACACATGGTCACGCTGATATTGTATGTATGGGTCTGAATCATATAGCTTAGGACACACATTTTACATGTTTTTTTCATTTGAGTACATGAGCACGTATTATTTGTTTTTTGAAGGGTATAATTAATAGTGTCTGACACTGAATATTATTTATTTTTTGAAGGGTATAATTAACCACTTAAGGACCAGCCTCGTTTTGGAATTTAGGTGTTTACATGTTTAAAACAGTTTTTTTTGCTAGAAAATTACTTAGAACCCCCAAACATTATATGTTGTTTTTTTCTAACACCGTAGAGAATAAAATGGCGGTCATTGCAATACTTTTTTTCACACTGTATTTGCGCAGCAGTCTTACAAGCGCGCTTTTTTGGGAAAAAATTCACTTTTTTGAATAAAAAAATAAGACAACAGTAAAGTTAGCCCAATTTTTTTTTATATTATGAAAGATAATGTCACGCCGAAAAAATTGATAACATGTCGTGCTTCAAAATTGCGCCCGCTCGTGGAATGGCGTCAAACTTTTACCCTCAAAAATCTCCATAGGCAATGTTTAAAAAAATTCTACAGGTTGCATGTTTTGCGTTACAGAGGAGGTCTAGGGCTAGAATTATTGCTCTTGCTCTAATGATTGCGGCGATACCTCACATGTGTGGTTTGACCACCGTTTTCATATGTGACACTACTCACGTATGCGTTCGCTTCTGCGCGCAAGCTCGTCGGGACGGGGGGGTTTTAAAATTTTTTTTTTTAATTTTTATTATTTATTTTACATGATTTTATTTATTTTTACACTGTTTAAAAAAAAATTGTGTCACTTTTATTCCTATTACAAGGGATGTAAACATCCCTTGTAATAGAAAAAAGCATGACAGGACCTCTTAAATATGAGATCTGGGGTCAAAAAGACCTCAGATCTCATATTTACACTAAAATGCAATTAAAAAAAAAAAAAGTCATTTAAAAAAATGACATTGAAAAAAATATGCCTTTAAGACGTATGGGCGGAAGTTTTGACGTCGCTTCCGCCCTGCAGTGTCATGGAGACGAGTGGGCGCCATCTTAGCCTCACTCATCTCCAAACACAGCAATGAGAAAGACGCGATCGCCTCCGCCGCTACCGACGGCTCCGGTAAGCGGCGGAGGGCACCGGATCGCGCCGGGAGGGGGGCCCCTCTCCCGCCACCGATAAAAGTGATCTCGCTGCGAATACGCCGCAGAGACCACTTTTATCTGAAAGCTGACCGCCGCACAAAAACGGGGATACCGGGGTTATGGCAGCTAGCTGCTGCCATAACAATGATATCTGCCGCCAAACTTTGGACGTACATCGGCAAGTGGTTAATAGTGCCTGACACTGAACAAATAGTCATCCACACAGCACACGGTTAGGACAATATAATAAACACACTGTTAAGGTTTATGGTAAAAAAATAAATAGTGGTGGTACACAAATTTATTTAAACTAGTTGGCGCAGTCCATAAACATAAGCCTCAGTTTTGTAACAAGTAATAGGGATATCACAAGAACAGAGAGGAGGGACCTGTGTCCCATACTGTGCTCCAGGAAACAGATTTAACCGGTAAGTCAAGAATCCAATTTTCTTAGTCATACAATAGGGGACACAAGATCTATTGTCATTACCATGGGATGTCCAAAAGCAGTCCAAATGAGGGGTGGGCAAACACCAACAGGCCCACATAACAAATGAGCCAAGAAAGGCTTAACAGACTAAGAGCAGCTTGTAGCATCTTACACCCAAAACTGGCATCCACCTGTTAGAACTTAACAAACATATGAACAGGTTACTAGGTGGCAGACATTTAAATCTGTAAAACAGATTTCAGATGCTGAAAAGCCCATGATGTGCAAACCGATCTGGTGGAATGCACATGGAAGGGGGAAACTATTTTTTATACCATAGGCTTGTATGTTAACGCGTATGATTTACCTAGTGATGGTAGAACAAGAAGCAGGGAGGCCCCTACAGGAACCCTCAAGAAGTACAAAGAATACGACTGCCTAAAAGACGCAGTAGCTGAGAGGTAAACTCCATGTCCTTGACCTTGTGCAACTGTAGCACCCCAGTAGGCTACTAGTGTTTAAATTGAGTTTTTGGGCTCCCTGTAGTCAGGGAGAACAATGATTGTTTTGTTAACCACTTGCCCTGCGGAAGATTTACCCCCTTCATGACCAGGCCATTTTTTGCGATACAGCACTGCGTTATTTTAACTGACAATTGCACAGTCATGCAACGCTATACCCAAATAAAATGTATGTCCTTTTTTTCCCACAAATAGAGATTTCTTTTGGTGGTATTTGATCACCTCTGCAGTTTTTAATTTTTGTGCTATAAACTAAAAAAATTTGACGATTTTGAAAAAAAAAAAACAACATTTTTTACTTTCTGCTATAAAACACCTCTAATAAAAAAAATCACATTTCTTAATAAATTTAGGCCAATATGTATTTTGCTACATATTTTTTATGAAAAAAATCCCAAAATGCATATATTGGTTGGTTTGCGCAAAAGTTATAGTGTCTACAAACTATGGGATTTTTTTTTCTTTTTTACTAGTAATGGTGGCGATCAGTACCTAGTACCTAGGATGTACCTAGTACGTGATCTGGCACTTCCCGGTAGCCACCACCGACTCAGCTCCGCTGTGATTTTACACAGCAGATGCCGATCAGCGGGTGACGGCCAATAGATTACTGGCGGCACACGCCAATCGTCCGGAACACACACAGGACATGTATGTATGTAACAAGGCAGAGCTCTGTCCTGTCAGAGGGGAAATTAAATTGATTACTTCCCATACTAAAAGCACCTCACACATTACACAAACACTAGCTAGGCACACATTTAGCCCTTTGAGCACAGCTGATGTTTAACCCCTTCCCAGCCAGTGTTATTAGTACAGTGAGAGTGCATATTTTTATCACTGTATTAGTGTCACTGGTTCCCAAAAAGTGTCGTAAGTGTCAGTATGTCTGCTGCAATATTGCAGTCCCACTATAAGTCGATAATCGCCGCCATTACTAGCAAAACGCTACAACTTTTGTTCAAACCAATCAATATACGCCTATTGGGATTTTTTTTTTACCAAAAATATGTAGCAGAATACATATTGACCTAAATTTATGAAAAAAAAATTTTTTTTTCAATTTTTTTTTATTGAATATGTTTTATACTGTAGCAGGACCTAAAAAATATAGTTTTTTTTTCAAAACTGTCTTTTTTGGTTTATAGTGCAAAAAATAAAAAACAGAGGTGAATAAATACCACCAAAAGAAAGCTTTGTTTGTGGTAACACTGCACTTGAACCCTTGTGAATAGTCTCGAAGACCTGCATAGGCCAAAAGGCAGACTGTTAAACTGGAAATACGTCTAGCCGATCGCAAGCTTACCAATTATGAAAGAAAGAAATATTTTGGGATGCATAGATAGTCATCGTGAAGATCCAAAAATAGCATTTTGCCATCTGGCTGCGCTGGTTTAATGGACTCAATTTTGAAGATCTCAAAGGGGATAAAAAAGTTTAACGTCTTCAGATCTACAACCAGACGCTAGCCACCATCCCTTGCAAACTACATACAGGGTTAAATTGAAGCCTGTATGTTCTTTTTGTGAATGGAATCAGGACAAACCCCCCCCCTAGGTCTAATATGTACCGTATGTATTATATCAGAAGAATGGAATCTGCTGAGAGGAGGAACATTCCCTATCCCTTTGCTTCCCATCTTGCGGGAGCAGGACGGACTTCCTGTCACTCCTGGTATGACTGTGTTAAGTTTCCTACCAACACAGAGATTTCCTGTTATAAGGTATCTTACACTGAACTTGCCTAAGAAAACAAACGCAGCCCAAAGTTTCAAACATCGTATCTACTGCAGGCAGGGGTTAAAGCAATGCTATCGAATGTCTAATGAGGATAAAACCTGTATAGACAAATAAAGGAGATTTTCTCTCCGGACTTTGCCGTTCTGTAGAAAGGGTGAATATGACTTTACCCATACAATTGGCCTGCTTGACTGTCTGGATACATAGTTCAATGGAGGGAAAACTAGGATGGCCAACTGAAAAAAACAAGGATAGCTGAAAAGGAAAATAGCATCAGAGCGAAAGGTTTAGAGATAAAGAGAAAAATATACATTGGTAACAAAAAAAATGAAAAATGTTCCTTTTTTTAAAATTTTAACCACTTCAATACAGGGCACTTATACACCTTCCTGCCCAGACCAATTTTCAGCTTTCAGTGCTGTCGCAGTTTGAATAAAAATTGCGCGGTCACATCACTGTACCCAAACTAATTTTTTATCATTTTGTTCCCACAAATAGAGCTTTCTTTTGGTGGTATTTGATCACCTCTGCGGTTTTTATTTTTTGCTAAACAAATAAAAAAAATAAAAGTTTTGCTTTTGTTTCTGTTATAACATTTTGTAAATAAGTAAGTTTTCTCTTTCACTGATGGGCACTGATAAGGCGGCACTGACAGGCACTGATAAGGCGGCACCGATGAGGAGGCACACTCGAGCGGGCACTGACGGGCACTGACGATGGGCACTGGTAGGTGGCACTGATGGGTGGCACTGATATGCAGCACTGATGGGCATTGATAGGCGGCACTGATGGACACTCATGGGTGGCACTGGTGGGCACTGATGGGTGACACTGATGGGCACTGAAAGGCTACAAAGATGGGTTCTTGTGGGTGGCACTGATAGGCGGCACTGCTGGGCACTGATAGGCAGCACTGGCACTGCTGGGCACTGATGGGCACTGATAGGCGGCACTGCTGGGCACTGATGGGCATTGATACTTGCCATTGATGGGCACTGATACGCGACACTGATATGAGGCACTAATAGGCATCCCTGGTGGCACTAGCAATGGTAGGCACTGTGAGTGGGCACTGATTGGCAGCTGCCTTGGCACAAATTAGTATTTCCCTGGGGGTCTAGGGGGGCATACCTGGTGGTCCAGTGTGGATGGCTATCCTGGTGGTCCTGGGCGGCCTGATAGTGGTCCTGGGCGGGATCTGAGGGGGGGCTGTGCTGTGCTCTCCTGTCAGGAGAGCAGCCAATCGGCTCTCCTCTACTCGCGTCTGTCAGACGCGAGTGAGGAAAAGCCGATCACCATCTCTTCCTATTTACATCGTGATCAGCCATAATTGGACACGGCTGATCACGTGGTAAAGAGTCTCCATCAGAGACTCTTTACCTAGATCGGAGTTGCAGTGTGTCAGACTGACACACCGCAACAACGATCGCCGCAATGCGCGCCCCCGGGGGCGCGCAGCGGCTTAATATCCTGATCACGTCATATGACATCCGGTCAGGGTATTGAAACCACTTTGCCGCCGTCATTCTGCTATATGGCGGGCGGCAAGTGGTTAAACAAAAGTCTAAGGGAAATAAATAAATTATTGCCCATACGAATATGTGCATACACACACATACAGTATAAAAATACAGGATTTATTTTTTTTTGCCATACCTGAAACAAACAGCAGGGGGCATTGAAGGAAAGCTCGCCTGTCCCAGGAAGCAGAGAGAAGAACGATCCAGAGCCAGGCAAAAGAGGTTCTGCCTGACCAAACCTCCAGGGCCATTTGAGCCCCTCTAATTATTCCTGGAGATCTATAGATCTACCCTGTGATACTGACCCTCATTATTAACAAGAGGGCAGCTGTTCCCAAAAGAAAAATGGCGGTCGGTACTCTCACCAGCCAGTGTGCATGTGCAGACCAGCAAAAGGGCAAACATAATCAAAAAATTGAGCCAAAGAAGGCACAGAAAAGGAAAAGATCAAGGTAAAAAAGGGGAAACATATAGGGAGATAGAAAAGAAAAACAAAAAGGGATAGGCAGCCCTGTGAGATACAAGGGACCAAAGGAGTGAAATGAATGAACTAGCTGACCCCTCCAAGCCTGAGCCCACAGACACTTACTGCCAGATTTTGTTCCTAAAGAGGAAACATTGCAGGACCCCATCAAGACCCACAGAAGGGGTTCCCAGGCAGTTTAGCACAATTTAGCGGCCCGAGCGCTGGGACTTCGAACTGGGAGAGGCTCAACCCAGCCGGATGCTGCACGAAGGCAGATGTGGGGACATAGTACTGCTTACTCTTCACTGGTGCGTGGAGGTATGAGAAAAAAAGAAGAATGGGGTGGAGCCGAACTAGGCCTTTAATTTATGCCAGGGGTCTCAAACTGGTGGCCCTCCAGCTGTTGCGAAACTACAAGTCCCATGAGGCATTTCAAGGCTGACAGTTACAAGCATGACTCCCACAGGCAGAGGCATGATGGGACTTGTAGTTTCGCAACAGCTGGAGGGCCGCCAGTTTGAGACCCCTGATTTATGCTATTCACTGGTCCTGAGGGAGTGGAAGAGAGGCGGAGCCTATCACTAGTATGCTGCCATGTTGGCGTCAGGAAAACCTTATTCTGAACTCTGGAAACTGACAGCTAAAAACCGACGGTGAAAAATTTCAGTTTTACAGCTTTTACATACCAAGTTTTTTGCAAGTTTAGCAGTAGTTATGAGCATTTGAGGTTAGAAGCTCTTTTAAAGATAACCTCAGGACACCCTCCCAAATGCCCACAATGCTTTAAAAACAAGTACATTATTAACTATTTCAGCCATTCTGTGAGAGAAGAGAGAGCAGTGTGCTTGTAGATAGCTGTCTTATTTTTGTGTTTTCATTATGGATCCCATTATATGCGTGTGTGAGTAAATGCTCCTGATGTTGCTGAGCCTCCAAAGATATGGAAAATTGCTTGAGAGTACCAGAGTTCATTGCTACTGGACTCATCCATTGATGCTGGCAACAGCATGTGGTGAAATTTGTGTTTTTTCAACATTTTTATATGTTTAAAAATTAGCCCAAGTTTTTCCCCTTTAACCACTTGCCGACCGTCACACACCGATATCTGTTGGCACTAGGGGTGGGCTTTATGTTTGGGTCGAACATGAGTTCAGCTCGAACTTTGGCTGTTCGCTGAATAGCGAACAATTTGGGGTGTTCGCGGCAAATTCGAAAGTCGCGGAACACCCTTTAAAAGTCTATGGGTGAAATCAAAAGTGCTAATTTTAAAGGTTAATATGCAAGTTATTGTCAGGCCCCAGGGGACATTTATCAATGCAAAAAAAAGTTTTAAAAAGGGCCATTTTTTCGAGAGCAGTGATTTTAATAATGCTTAAAGTGAAACAATAAAAGTGTAATATTCCTTTAAATTTCGTACTTGGGGGGGTGTCTATAGTATGCCTGTAAAGTGGCGCATGTTTTCCGTGTTTAGAACAGTCTGACAGCAAAATGACATTTCTAAAGGAAAAAAAGGGGAACCCCGAACCAAAATTTTTTTTTAAAATGCGTGGGGTTACCCCTAAATTCCATACCAGGCCCTTCAGGTCTGGTATGGATATTAAGGAGAACGCTGCACCAAAATAAAAAAAAAATGGTGTGGGGGTCCCCCTCAAAATCCATACCAGATCTGAAGGTATGGATTTTAAGGGGAACCCCACGCCAAAATTAAAAAAATGGTGTGGGGTCCCCCCAAAAATCAATACCAGACCCTTATCCGAGCACGCAACCTGGCAGGCCGCAGGAAAAGAGGGGGGGACGAGAGAGTGCCCCCCCTCCTCCTGAACCATACCAGGCCACCTGCCCTCAACATTGGGAGGGTGCTTTGGGGTAGCCCCCCAAAACACCTTGTCCCCATGTTGATGGGGAGAAGGGCCTCATCCCCACAACCCTTGCCCAGTGGTTGTGGGGGTCTGCGGGCGGGGGGCTTATAGGAATCTGGAAGCCCCCTTTAACAAGGGGACCCCCAGATCCTGCCCCCCTGTTTGAAATGGTAACGGGTACATTGTACCCATACCATTTCACAAAAAAAGTGTGAAAATGGTAAAAAAAAAAAAAAACACACACACTGTGGGAGAAGTCCTTTATTAAAACATAAGTCCCACAAAGTCCATTCACCTCTGCCGACGGACCGAAAAAACTAAATAAAGAAGATCTACCTCCATGGGAGGCACACGCCATATGACGTGTCTTCGCAGGTGACAGCTCTTTTAAAACTGTGGGCGGGACCACATGGTGTCATCACTGGGTGACCCGCCCCCCTTTGATGCACAGGGACATTCCTATGGCTTCACCCGTAGCGTCAGAGGGGGTGTGGCCACCCGGTCCGCCCCCTCTGATGCACGGGGGCATCCCTATGGCTTTCCCGTGGCGTCAGAGGGGGCGGACTGGGTGGCCCCACCCCCTTCTGACGCTATGGGGGAAGCCATAGGGATGTCCCCGTGCATCAGAGGGGGCGGGGTCACCCAGTGACGACACCGTGTGGTCCCGCCCACAGTTTTAAAAGAGCTGTCACCTGTGAGGACACATCATATGGCATATGGCTTTTTTCGGCCCATCAGCAGAGGTTAATGGACTACATGGGACAGTTTTACCCGTTACCATTTCAAACGGGGGGCAGGATCTGGGGTCCCCTTGTTAAAGGGGGCTTCCAGATTCCAATAAGCCCCCCGTCCGCAGACCCCACAACCACCGGTCAAGGGTTGTGAGGATGAGGCCCCTCTCCCCATCAACATGGGGACAAGGTGCTTTGGGGGGCTACGCCAAAACACCCTCCCAATGTTGAGGGCATATGGCCTGGTACGGTTCAGGAGGGGGGCACTCTCTCGACCCCCCTCTTTTCCTGTGGCCTGCCAGGTTGTGTGCTTGGATAAGGGTCTGTTATGGATTTTTGGGGGGACCCCACACAATTTTTTTTTATTTTGGCACGGGGTTCCCCTTAAAATCCATACCAGACCAGACGGCCATTTTAAAAACTTTTTTTGCATTGATACATGTCCCCTGTGGCAGGACCCAGGTCCTCAAACATTTTTTAAGACAATACCATGCATATAAGCCTTTAAAATTAGCACTTTTGATTTTTCATGTTAGTGTCCCATAGACTATAACAGTGTTCGTGTGTTCGAATGAATTTTTTGCCTGTTCGCATATTCTGGTGCGAACCGAACGGGGGGGTTTGCGGCCCATACCTAGTTGGCACAATAGTAGTGGTGGGCAAATGAGCGTACCTGTACGTTCCCTTTAATTGGTGGGGCTAGCGGGTGCGCTCGCCGCATGCAGCATGACCGTGCCCGTGGATTTGATGTCTACTGGTCTCCCAGCGATCGTGTCAAGGAGCCGCAGAACAGGGAGATCTATGTAAACAAGGCATTTTACTGTTCTGCCTTCCTGTGATCGGGAGCAGTGATCGCTGTCATGTGAGTGGAAGCCCTTCCCCCCTACAGTTAGCATCACTCCCTAAGACACACTTATACCCCTTCATCGCCCCCTAGTGTTTAACCCCTCCCCTGCCAGTGTCATTTACACAGTAATCAGTGCATTTCTATAGCACTGATAGCTGTATAAATGACAATGGTCCCAAAATAGTGTCAAAAGTGTCTGATGGGTCCACCATAATGTCGCAGTCACAATAAAAATCGCAGATCGCCACCGTTACTAATAAAAAAAATATTTTGCGCAAACCAATCAATATACGCTTATTGCGATTTTTTTACCAAAAATATGTAGAAGAATACATATCAGCCTAAACTGAGGAAAAAATTTGTTTTTTAATATATTTTTGGCGGATATTTATTATAGCAAAAAGTAAAAAAATTAAGTTTTTTTCAAAATTGTCGCTCTTTTTTTGTTTATAGCGCAAAAAATAAAAAACACAGAACAAATACCACTAAGCTCTATTTGTGGGAAAAAAAAGGACGTCAATGTTGTTTGGGTGCAATATCGCACGACCGCGCAATTGTCAGTTAAAACGACGCAGTGCCGAATTGCAAAAAGTGCTCTGGACAGGAAGGGGGTAAAATCTTCCGGGGCTGAAGCGGTTAAAAACGCTTATAAACGCAAATGCACATAAACATGGTTTACCATGGATAAATGCGGTTACAAACATTTGGCACGTTAAATGCCGGGAAACTACAGTCCTGAATGCAATCTTTCTGCTTTCAAAGAAATGTCTGTAACCTCAACTGCCTCAGAGGTTGCTGAAAAAACCCCAACTGCTCCTAAATTTCAGTTTAGCAGCTGTAGTGTACATGAGGCCTTATACTTTAGATGTTTTGCTTTTCCTGACTTAACCCCATTTTCCCCCTCCCTTATAATGCTGATCCTTCCACCCCAACTTGCTTTTCATCAATACACTTGTAACAGTATGTGTAACCACTTTTATACAGATGATATATTGTATTTTAAATGCATTTTCCTTTGCTTTAAAGAGGTTCCAAAGGCTAGATATTTTTTACCTTAATGCATTTCCTGCATTAAAATGATTGTAAACCAAGGATTTTTTTTTTTTTTTTTTTAACATAACAAACATGTTATACTTACCTGAGCTTTGCATAGAGTAGCCCTGATCCTCCTTTTCTCGGGTCCCCCACCAATGCTCCTGGCCCCTCCCCCTGCCGAGTGCCTCCATAGCAAGCCACTTATTAGCATCAAAGCCCCACTCTGTGTGTCCATTGACACACAGTGCATGGCTCGGCCCGCCCCCTCTCTCTCCTCACTGGCTGTGATTGAAAACAGCAGGAGCCAATGGCATTAGTGTAAAATGCATTAAGGTAAAAAAAAAATACAGTAGCTTTACAACCATTTTAGGGTATAAAAAGGTCCTAGTATTTGTATACCCCCCATCCCACCATCTCGATTCAGCGCTGTGCACTTCTGCAGCAGCTCTTACCTCTCTCTGTGCTCACAGAGGCAGCAGTAGGGGTCACTGGCTCTTGCTGCTGTCAATCAAATGCTGTGAGCAGACAGCGGGAGAGAGGGCTGAGCTCTGCTGTGTGTGTCAAAGGACACACATAGCCCTGCTCATGATTGAGCCCACAAGCAGCAGAGGAGGAACTAAGAGCTCTGATGGGGTACCCCAGAAAAGGAGCCACACTGTGCAATACCATTTCACAGAACAGGAAATTATTTGTTTATTTTAGAAGAAAAAGAAAACAAGCCTTTACAATCACTTTAATTTCTCTTATGACTGAAAAATGTAATAAAACTACAAGTCAAAAAACACACAGTGCATGGCTGGCTTAAAAGTATTTTTTCTGTATTGGCTGTAAGTAGAATTTTTGGAGACTGCTCAAAAGTGACTGATGTCCATCAGTTACATCTCCACTACATGTCAAAAATCCTATCCTGCAGTTAAATGTCAGCCCACCTGACCTCTGGGGGTCTCCATAGTCTCTAGTGGGTAAAGAAGTGCTACACACCCTATAGTGTATATTGGGCTTAAAAGCCTAATGAAAGAAGTGAGGCATAGCAAAAGCTGTAAAATGCTGTGAATGGGGCCTTTACACAATAGGGCTAACTAAATTAACTGCAACATTGCAATTTTCAATGATTGTTCCAATAGGTAAATGCAAGTTACAGTACAAGGGTTTTCTCAAAATCAGGCATCAAGATATAACAGACTGAGAGGACTTGCAGCACAACATTAGGACCTTGAGACTGGCAGTGATCACAATGTGCAAATGTATAGTATAGAGTACATATAGTTGGGAAGGTGGAATAAAGACACTGTTCCATCTAGTTCAACCTACATTTGTATGTATGTGTGTACTTGTCACTGTGGATTCTAATATTCGTATATATTTTGATTCTGGGAAACTCGTCTAAGAATTCACATTTTGTAAGTTAATTGCACTCTGCTGAAAACAAACTCTGGAAGGAAGTTCCACATCTTTACCAGTCTGCCTGTAATGGGTAATGTATTCAGAAATCACACTACGTAAACACACGGCGCAACACACCTGCCACTGCCTATGAAGCATAGCAATAAGCCAAGTAGACAATATAATCTTCTTCTTCTTTCCCTTTCCCCCAACCCCCCCCCCCCCTTTTTTTTTCTCATATGTGTTTTTTTTATCTCCAGATATGTCAGAGTGCTTCTCCTGAGGAAGCAAGTTTTTCTATCTCACAAAACGCATCAAGAATTTCAGCACTAATCCTCATATTTGCCTATTGATATTAGCATGGACAAATCTGGCTCATGCAAGGTTTTTCCAAACTTGTACACAGTAATGTGACGTGTGTACTTTTACTGTTGATATATTATGATATTTATGTTTTGATATGTGTGAATTATTTCTGTAAACAATAAATATGTTTTTATGAAATCACATTTTTTTTTGATGTGACTCACAAAGTCCCTTGGGCTATAAGTAGTTGTGGTGTATAGACAATATAATCCTAACCTACATACTTGGCTGTGTATGTTAGGGTAACCAGACATGCCCATTTTGAGGGACGGTTCCTGAGTTTTGGAGGGTGTCCCTGGATAAAAAGTGTACCTAATAATTCCCCATTTCAAAGATGGAATCCCTGATCACTTCCTAGTTTCTATAATAGTGTCCCTAGCTTGGGACTGCAAAGTAATGTCCATTGGCTACACCTTCAAAAATTCACCAGTCATAATTCTTCTGGGCATCAGTATCTTTCCTGCAAGATCCTACCCTGGACCTACAGGCTGTTAGCGGCTGTGGGATCAAATAATTATTTTGCCCACTGTATACCAGACGCTGTAACTTTCACACAAACCAAATAATATACACTTATTGGGATTTTTTTTCTGTACCAAAGATATGTAGCAGAATACATTTTGGTTTAAGTTCATAAAGAAATTTGATTTTTTAAATGTTTCTATTATATATGTTTTAACATTTTCCAACTTTTTTTAATTTACATTGCAAAAAATTCAAATCCAGTGGTGATCAAATACCCCCAAAAGAAAACTCTATTTGTGTGAAAAAAGAAATACAGTGGGTACAGTGTTGCATGAATGTGCAATTGCCAGTTAAAGCAGTGCAGTCACGAATAGCAAAAAATGCTCTGGTCATAAAGGGGGTAAAATCTTCTGGAGGTCAAGTGGTTAAATAACTAATCTGGGGTCACCCTTAACCTGTCTGTTGTACAATGTATACAACCTAATACAGCAAAACTGATATTTTCAAAGAAAAAATGCTGTTTAAATGCCAGTTATTGACATTTCCATGCCAGCTTGTTTGTAAAAAAAAAAAGAAAAGCAGCATGCCCCCTCCCCCTCCCAAAATAAGTACCAGACCCCTAAAAATCTGGTAAGTAGTTTGGGAGGTCTCTATGTCATTTTTAAAAGTGTTTTATTTTTCCTTGTAAATTACATTTTGCTGTAGTACATCCTAAAGTAAGGATGGCAAGCAAAAAAAAAATGGCAATTCATACCAGACCCTCCAGATCTGGTATGGATTTTAAGGGTTAACCTCGTGCAAATAAAAAAAAAAGTGTGAGGTCCAAAATCCCCACCAGAACCTTATCTGAGCATGCGGAACTGCAGCCTGGGAAAGGTAGGAGACGATTGTTTGGAATCCTCCTCCTAAGCCGTACCAGGCCACATCCCCTCAACATGGATTGGGTGGGTACCTTGCAAGCAAAGAATCTTGTGCAAAGTTCCACCTGGCTTATCCCTAGTAAGCAGTGTTGGAAGATGGTTGTAGTGGTGTAGGGGTAAGCAGTGTGAAGGAAGTTGCAGAGGGGAGCAGTGTTGGAACAGAGTTGTAGGGGTGAATAGTTTTGGAAAAGAGCTGCAGGGATTGCAGAGGTGAGTAGTGATGGAAGAGATTTGCAGGTGGTGTAGAAATGAGCAGTGGTGAAAGAGGGTTACAGGGGGTGCAGCAGTGAGCAGTGTTGGAAGAGAATTGCAGGAGGGGCAATGGTGAGAAGTGTTGGAAGAGAGTTGCAGGGTGTGAAGAAGTGAGCAGTGTTTGAAGGGGGTGCTGGTGTGAACAGTTTTTAAAGAGAGTTGTGGGGGTGCCAGTGTGAACAGTTTTAAATGAGGGTTGCAGGGGTGGTCCGAAGTAAACAGTGTTGGAACAAGTGACAGAGACACTTGTCAATGCAGGGCAAAGTAACTGTGTCAGGTTTGCTACTTCTGACTACAGCACAATGTGCACTTGGGTGTACATGACATTCTCCTGATCATTGCACTCGACATTGCACTGTACATTATATACCTGACTCCTGCACTCCACTGTCTATACTGCTATTACATATTCCTGACCAAAGTGTTCAGTATCTCAGCAGTTGCTGGTTACTAGGTAGTCCCTGACGTTTTAATGATGTTTTCAGAAAAAAAAATGTCTATAACCATACACCGTTTTACATGTTTGTTGAACCTTATAATAATGTTGCAGGCCTGAGCATCCAGCCCTTAACTTGTAATGGACAGGCGGCCTGATACGTGTACAACATTTTTCTTCTTGATGACTTCAAGGCATCCCTTCTAATTATGCATGCATATCTTGATGCATCTTATTTCAAATCTTTTTATTTTGTTTTTACACCATTAGAGTGTGCCTGTTGTTCCAAATGTTTACGACCAGCTGTTCAAGGACATGTTAAAAATGTTGGTGTGATTTTGTGGGTGTGGCTATCAGAGGGGTGTGAATTTGTAAGTGAGGTTAAAAGTGAGCAATGCCAGTAGAGTGTCCCTGGATTTAATCTTTAAAATCTGGTCACCTTAGTGTATGCATATATGGTGGGGTGGGGGTAAAGCTTATTGCACTGCAAGCAAACACAAAGCTTACTGCATTGCAATCACGAAACATATCTTCAAATATACTTACCACATTCATAGATAGGACAGCAGGAACCACCAGAAGGCGGCATTCCTACAAGAGTACTGTTTGGTGTACTGCATGATCCAGAAGCAGGCGGGCAAAGGACTGGTATGCGATTTATGCTGCCATCCTTATTACATGTGTTTCTCTGGCAATTTGCTACCCATGTATCTCCAGGCTGCAAAATATGTAAACAGAATAACAAAATTCAGAAGACAAATTGGTTTTCTTTTTTAATGTTACATATACATAGATCTAAACTTTAAATTATTTGCTGTGGTTGCACAAGTGTTATCTTTCTTACTATATAAATTCTGTGCACCATTCTGTGGATATTCATTTTTCTCTGGGTTTTGTAATTTTCAGATCAGGATCTGGAGTCCAAAGGCTTCAAAGAGTCTTGGGTTTTATGAAGTCTTTAAACAAGAGTTGGGGTCTTGCCATAGATCAGCAGGGTATAGGTGCAGGTGTACACAGCCCTCATAATGAAGGACCTGGCCATACTGCAAGGCTGCCGTTGGGAGACAGGTGTGCTCCAGCCAGGAGACAGGTCTGTTGGGTTGAGGGGGATAGGTGTGCTCCACCCAAAAGCCAGTAGGTCTCAGGCTAGGTAACAGGAGGGCTTCAGATGGCTGCCAAGAGATTCCCCTATTGAGAGGCAAGTGCAGCAGGGAGCTGTGGAGTGATATGCAGAAGATGCATACAAAAGGTTCATTGACTGCTTTTGAGTACAGTAGGTGCTGTGAATTGGTCCAAGGGAGAAACCTATAGGTCTGAAGTTGATGGTGAAATCCCCTGCATAGGCAATTGATTAGTTTGTTGATTTTTTTCTTTTGTATAAAGAAAGTTGGCCACCAAGCCCTTAAACATACATCTAGACTGACGTAGACTTCTGAAATTGCTCAAAGCCATTGAGTTAATACACCCAATATCACAAGTGATGCTCAGATGTGAGCAAGACAGTGGAATTGTCCAGATCCTCATGCAGAAAGTGAGTTCATGCTGGGAACTGTTTGTGCTCTGTGGGAAAAGAGCTATTGAATAGTACAAGTGTACTGTGCACAGCAGATGGTGTACCTGTGGGAACACTAAAAGCCTTAAAGAGCCAGCGCTCAATTTTGTTGATCTGTGAAATGGAGTGACTGCGAGGATGGGGTGGTCAAAAAGCAAGGTGGTTGCAAACATGAGAGAAGGACCTAAGCTAGCATGTAGTGTTGTAAGAAAACAGCCATACCACTAAAACAGGAAATGATTGCTGTTGCTTGTGGCAACAAGGCTGAGTTGTGGCAGCTGATTTCATACAGCCCATGCTGCATACCATTGGCGTCACTGACTTTCTGGATGAGTTTGAGAAAGTTGCTGCATGGCTGGCATGGTCAAGAGATCACTGGCTAAATTGCTGTAACCTTTAATACTGGTAAAGTTCTAGCAATTTACCATTTGATCGATCGAGGTCAGAATGACTACATCAAGTTTAAAGTGGAACTTCTGCTCAGAGAGGCGATCTAGTATGACAGAGACTACCAGAAATGCTCCAGTAAGGGAGAACCGTCTCCTGTGGCAATGGGAGGTAAATCAGTGGGAGACCAAAGCACCAGATGGGTGCCAGCTCAAGCCATTCAAGAAAATGTGAGTAGGTATCAGAATACTTGCCTTGGTGTTTGTGCAAACATGTCTGTTGTCGCCCCTGGCAACAGTGGAAAAAAGTTTGTTTGGACTGCAGAAGGTGTCAATGAGTCCAGGGAACCTGCAGTTCCACCCTGTGGAAACATGCGGAAGGTGACCAGTAAAAGTTACATAGTTAGTCTGGTTAAAAAAAGACACACGTCCATCTAGTTTAACCAATAAAATGGGGGGAAAAAAAATAAAAAGAAAAAACCCCAAAAAACATACAATCCTATATACACACAATCCTATATCCTACAGTTGATCCAGAGGAAGGCAAAAAACCCCAGCAAATCATGAACCAATTTGCTCCAAAAATTCCTTCCCGATCCCCCGAGATCCAATCGGATATTCCCTTGAACAAAGTGCAGCAGAGGACTAGTTCCTGAGGTGACGCTCTTAAACGAAGATGGCAACACCCATTACATGGTTGGGTAAGATTGTTGCTGATGAAGTTATGGAAAAGATTGACTATGTGAATGCTTACAATGAAGTGGGAGTAACCCCATTTGGGAGACCCACTGTCCATGTGGAGAGAGACTTGCCTCTGTGCATTAGATTGTACAGCAGGGAAGCACCAGGGAAGCAACGGTTTAAATATAAACTGGAAAATGTGTTGATACATAATGAAGAAATGTTTTCTGTGCATATGCCTGAGCAGATTGAGCGGATTACTGGGACAGATATAATAGGAGGTGGCTACTGAAGCATCTGTCATTTTCTCTAACAGTGTCAGGTGCAACAGAGGTGTCTCTGGAAACCTCTTAGGATCCCACAATGTCGGAGCTAAAGGTTTAACAGGACAACTGTGGAGCCGTGCTGGGGGGAAACAGTGTACTTCACAAGGTAACCAGTTGTGTATTAAACACCAGCTCGAGTTGGTGATAGACTAGGGCAGCCTGCTAGAGATAAAAATGCTAAAATGTTAAAGATGTGTTGTCTCCCATAGCAGGAGTGGGTAAGGCATCAGCGATGTCCCTTTAAGGAGCTTAGTATATTCATCAGAGGTGGCCCAGGACAGCTGTGACTGATAAAAAAAAAAAAAAAAAAAAACTGGTGGGATAATATGGACAGGAACCTTGTGGTAACTAAGTGTTGATGCAAAATGCAAACAGTGAATATGTATTGAATAAAATGTTTAAGTGGATAATGGGTTATTTTAGCCTGCTATAGATGCAAATTTTTCTGTGACAGGTGAATAGCCAACAGAGCAAGGTGGTAACATTGTGGTATTGCAACCAGCTATGGTAGAAAATGTATTATCACAGTGTGATGTGGTTGTTACTTGTGCAATATGTCATCTGTCAAGCCTCTCTGTTCAGCTGTGTCTCCTTGGGCAGATGGAACAGTGCTTTGGAGTACATGTGACTGGAGTGCATACAGAATAGACTGAGATAGTTTGGTTTATAAAGTTAATAGCATTATTAACTTTAAATGTAAAGTTATGCACTTGGGGGCTAAGAATATGCATGCATTATACATACTAGGGGGAGTACAACTGGGGGAATCAATGGTGGAGAAGGATCTGGGGGTTTTGGTAGATCATAATCTCAATAATAGCATGCAATGCCAAGCTGCAGTTTCCAAAGTGAGAAAAGTCCTTTCTTGTATTAAGAGAGGTATGGACTCCAGAGAGAGAGATATCATTTTGCCCCTGTACAAATCATTAGCAAGACCTCATCTGGAATATGCAGTTCAGTTTTGGGCACCAGTTCTCAAAAAAGATATTGGGGAACTGGAGAAAGTGTAGAGAAGGCCATCCAAACTGATAAGAGGCATGGAGGAGCTCAGCTATGAGGAAAGATTAGAGGAACTGAATGTATTCACTCTTGAGAAGAGGAGATTAAGGGGGATATGATCACCATATATAAATATATAAGGGGTCCATATAGTGAACTTGCTGTTGAGTTATTCACTTTACAGTCAACACTGAGGACAAGGGTGAACTCTTTACGTCTAGAGGAAAAGAGATTTTGGCTCCAAATACGGAAAGGTCTCTTCACAGTAAGAGCTGTGAAAATGTGGAATAGACTCCCTCTAGAGGTGGTTCTGGCCAGCTCAGTAGATTGCTTTAAGAAAGACCTGGATTCTTTCCTAAATGTACATAATAAAACTGGGTACTATCATTTATGGGTAAAGTTGATCCAGGGAAAATCCGATTGTCTCTCTGGGATCAGGAAGGAATTTTTTCCCCTGCTGTAGCAAATTGGATCCTGCTTTTCTGGGGGTTTTTTCGCCTTCCTCTGGATCAACTGTGGGTATAGGATTGGGTATATGGGATATATATATATTTTATGGTTGAACTAGATGGACCTGTGTCTTTTTTCAACCTGACTAACTATGTAACTTTGAAAGAGGCTTCTATGTGTAGCCATGAGGTGGACACAATTTGTGCTGTGCCAGAGGGATGGTCTGCAGAACAGCCTGTAGTAATGGGTGTGCTGGCTTCTGTATAGCTTAAGCCTTTCGAGATGGAATGACTGAATGAGTATGAGCGCACTGCAAATGTTTTGTCCATGGCCCTTTAAAGGGATAAAGATGTGGAGTGTCAAAAAAAATGTTCAAAAGTGTCAAAAATTAATCAGACTGAGAAAGAAGTGCAGTAAAATCACACTGTTTAATAATAATAATAATAATAATAATAATAATGGTAAAAGGTAAATAGAGCAAACGGAGTCAAAACATAGCCAGCGTTCGGTAACCGGAACGGATAGTCAGACAAGCCAGGACATCTGGGAGCCAGGGATCAGCGTACTTCAGAACAGGCCAGGATAGCAGGAAATCGGAGAATTAGCGTAGTGGAACAGCATGCAGGATCTGGAACCAGAAGGGACGTCAGCCAACCAAGTCTTTAACAGGCACACAGGAGAGAGTCTCTTGATATGTTGACCAAGACGAAGGCAGAGAGGATCTGGACAGAACAGCTTAAGTAACCAGCAGGACTGACAAGCAGAATATCATCACCAGGTGAGTCACTATGGAAAGATTAGAGCTGGCAATTAACCGAAAGCTGAGCGGCCTGCGCTGAGAAGGAAGGGCTGAGCCCAGCCCTGACAGTACCCCCTCCTCAACTACCCCATCCCCTCGGAGGACCAGGTTTGAGGGGAAAACGTCTATGGAAAGCACAGAGGAGGACAGGGGCATGTACGTCCGAGGATGAGACCCAAGAGGGCTCCTCTGGACCGTACCCTTTCCAATGAACCAGGTACTGTATGCGCCCACGAAACCTACAGGAGTCAACAATGGACTGTACTTCATACTCCTCGTGGTTCTCAACCTGTATTGGGTGAGGACGTGGCACCGAGGTGGTGAAGCGGTTGCAGGCCAAAGGTTTTAATAAGGAGGTATAGAAAACATTTGAGATACGCATAATAGAAGGAAGGTCTAAAGCGTAAGCCACTGGGTTAATCCTGTGGAGAATACGGAAAGGCCTGATAAACCGAGGTGCCAACTTCAAGAGGGAACACGGAGTCGGAGGTTGTGAGACGACAGCCAGACCCTGTCCCCACCTATTATTGGCATGTTGCAAGGCCTCCTGGACTTGTACCCAAGTGGAACGAAGACCATAGAGATGCTCCTCTAACGCAGGAATGCTCTGAGGAACAAATGAGTCAGGAAACATGGATGGTTGGAAACCATAGTTCGCCATAAACAGGGACAATCTGGAAGCAGAATTCATGGCACTATTGTGAGCAAACTCCGCCCAAGGTAAGAGGTATGACCAGTTGTTATGATGGTCAGAAATATAGCAACGTAGAAACTTTTCCAAGGACTGGTTGGCTCATTCCCATTAGACTGCGGGTGATTTACAGAGGAGAAAGAAATCTGAATTCCCAACTGTGCACAAAAGGCTCACCAGAACCGGGACACAAACTGACTAGCCCTGTTCGAGACATTCACCTTGGGTAGCCCATGTAAACGAAAGATCTCCCAAGCAAAACTGGAAGCCAGTTCCTTAGACGTGGGTAACTTCTTAAAGTGGAAGTAAACTCTGCCCCTCAGCTGTTTTTAAAATAAACCAGTATAATAAAGCATTACAACATATTCTACAGTATAATAACCCCCATTTGCATGTTTCTTACTTTTTTCCAGCAGTTTTAACATTCGTGCTTCCTGGTATAAGCCAGCTCCATTTTAAGTATGGTTTTCCCAGTCTGCATTGTAATATACTGCCCTCTGTTCCTATTCTGCCCTCCCTTCCTCTCTGTTCCTAGCTGTAATCTCGCGCATGCACAATGCTTCCTTAGCCAAGCCTCATTCTAGCTCTGGGATTGCTATGGCAACCACGTCCCTCCTATTACAGCAGGCCTGTTCTGACGATTATGGTCACATTGGTTTCAGACACTTCTGAATGGGACTAAAATCTTGCAGTATCTCGGCGCAGTGCCGCAGAGAGGGGAAATTAAGGAGGCGGAATACTTATTAATGGACTAACAGCACAAAGAGCATGCTGTTAATCAGGGAGAATTTGAGCAAGTGACATCAATAAATACAAAGGGACAGATTACATGCAAACGGAGGAGGTATAGTGACATTTACACACAGCAATTTGCAGTGTATTCACTGGTGATTAATATGTGCTAAAGTTATGTGGGATGGTTTACAACCACTTTAAGTGGAATACAATGAGACATTTTCGAGAACCGGTCTACCACCATAAGGATAACGGTGTTGCCCTGAGAGTTGGGTAATTCCACAATGAAATCCATGAACAGGTGGGTCCAAGGCTTCTCTCCATTGGGTATGGATTGTAGGAAGCCCACTGGAAGGTGTCGTGGTGTCTTACTCTGAGCACACACGGAACAAGCAGCTACGAAGGCGGCTACATTAGCACGTAAACTAGGCCAATAGATTTGTTGGGAAATGGCCCAAAAGAGTTGATTTTTCCCTGGGTGGCCAGCAGCCTTGGGAGAATGATAAGTCTGGAGCACGGCAGTATGGAGACTCTCAGGGACAAAGCAGCAGTCGTAAGGTTTCTCAGGAGGAGCATGGATCTGAGCGGCAAGAATTTTGTCACCCAAAGAAGTGAGAATGGTGCTAACCGTAGCCAGAATACAATCAGGAGGAATCACAGGAACCGATTCCATCTTAGAAGTGGAGGAAAACTGTTGCGACAAAGCATCAGCCCTTAGGCTCATGCTTACCCGGTACTAAGAATATATGTAGTTGAAACATGACAAGAAAAGAGTCCATCGTGCCCTTCTGGGAGAGAGGTGTTTAGCCTCAAACAAGAATGTGAGATTCTTGTGGTCAGTCAGAATGAGAACCGGTACAGTGGTACCTTCGAGGAGATACTTCCATTCTTTAAGGGGTAAAATGATCGTGAACAACTCTGTCACCAATCTCGTAATTGCATTCCGCAGGTGACAATTTCTTGGAAAAATAGCCACAAGGATGCATAGTGCTCTCAGAGGTAGGACGTTGAGACAGAAGGGCACCAACTCCAGTCTCAGAAGTATCAACCTCAAGGATAAATGGTAATGTAGGATCAGGATGTGCCAACACAAGTGCAGAAACAAAGGCAGCCTTGAGACTCTCAAAGGCCTTCATGGAGTCCAGAGACCAACTCTGTGGGTTACCATCCTTTCTGCTAATATCAGTCAGGGGCTTGACCAGAGACGAGAAGTTAGGAATAAACTTCCAATAATAATTGGCAAAGCTAAGAAAACGTTGCAGAGGGCGTAACCCCACGGGTTGGGGCCACTGTAGGACTGCTAAAAGTTTCTCTGGGTTCATCAAAAAAACAGCAGTGGAAATGACATAACCCAGGAATTTAACCAGTTCACGAGGGAACTCGCACTTCTCCAATTTACAAAACAGATTGTTTTCTCTCAGCCTCTGAAGCACACAACAGACATCTGTGTGGTGGTTCTCTAGGGACTTGAAAAATATGAGGATATCGTCGAGATAAACCACCACACATAGCTGCAACAAATCTCGGAGGACATCGTTGATAAATTCCTGGAAAACTGCCAGAGTGTTGCAAAGGCCAAATGGCGTTACGAGGTACTCATAATGGCCTGTTCTGGTATTAAAGGCAGTTTTCCATTCATCGCCCTCCTTGATCCTCACAAGATTGTATTCCCCTCTCAAATCAAGCTTTGTGAAAACTGTTGCTCCCTTGAGGCGGTCAAATAACACCAAAATCAATGGAATAGGATAAGTATTCTTAATAGTGAAATAACTGAGACCCCTATAATCAATACAAGGCCTCAGTTCACCACTCTTCTTCTTCACAAAGAAGAAACCAGCACTAGCAGAAGACGAGGACTTTCAGATAAATCCTTGAGAAAGTGTGTCTGCAACATACTCCTCCATGGCCTTGCCCTCCGAGACCGACAAAGGGTAAACCCGGCCACGAGCGGGTATGGCACCAGGTTGAAGGTCAATTGCGCAATCATACGACCTGTGTGGAGGCGAACTACCGGCTTGACCTTTGTGAAAGACATCGCTAAAATCGCAGTACTCCTCTGGCAGGGAGGAGAGTGAAGAGGTGCACAGGACCTTAGCCACATTCTGAAAACATGTCTTGCTGCATTGTGGCGACCAGGAAAGAACCTCAGCACAAAGCCAATCAAAAGAGGAGTTGTGCCTCTGTAACCAAGGATAACCAATAACCACCAGAAACTTAGGTGAGCAAATTACTTACAAATTAATTGGATTAGCTCGTGGTGAAGAGCCCCTACTGCCATGGACAATGGAGTAGTCTCATGAGTCAAATGGGCAGGCTGTAGAGGTCTCCCATCAAGAGCCTCAATGGCAAGTGGAGTGGCACGAAGCTGCAGTGGAATCAAGTGCTTAACCTCTTGCTTACTTGGCACTTAAACCCCCCTGCTGCCCAGACCAATTTTCAGCTTTCAGCGCCGTTACACTTTGACAATTGCGCGGTCATGCTACACTGTACTCAAATTAAATTTTTATCATTTTTTTCACACAAATGGAGCTTTCTTTTGGTGTTCTTTAATCACCATTTGGGTTTTTATTTTTTGCTAAACAAACAAAAAAAGAAATTTTTGAAAAAAAAAAATGTTTCATAGTTTGTTATAAAATTTTGCACGGGTAATTTTTCTACTTCATTGATATTCACTGATGAGGCTGCACTGATGGGCACTGATGGGCTGCACTGATGGGCACAGATAAGGCGACACTGATGGGCACAGATAAGGCGACACTGATGGGCACTGATAAGACGACACTGGTGGGCATTAAGACGGCACTGATGGGCCCTGATGGGTGGCACTGGTGGGCCCTGATGGGTGGCACTGATGGGCCCTGATGGGTGGCACTGATGGGCCCTGATGGGTGACACTGATGGACACGGATAGGTGGCACTGATGGACACTGGTAGGTGGCACTGGTAGGTGGTATTGATAGGCAGCACTGGTAATGACGCACTGGTTGGTGATTTATAGGCGGCACTGTGGGCACTGATTCGTGGTACTGTGGGCAATGGTAGGTGGCGCTGGTGTGCACTGGTAGGTGACGTTGGTGGGCAATGGTGGGTGACGCTGGTAACACCTCCACGATCGGGACTGATGTCCCTCTCGCAGCTGCCAGTGATCGGCTTTTTTTTTCCTCCTCATGCTATCAGAGTGAGGAGGAAAAATAGCCGATTACCGGCTCTGTTTACATCACTGGCTGACAGCTGATCACGTGGTAAGGGGTCGGGAACGACCCCTTACTCCGATCTGTGATCAGGTCGAATCTCATAGACTCGCTGATCACAGAGCGCGCCGCGTGCACCCTGCAGGGGGCACGTAGGCTGCTCAAGCACCGGAGGACGTCCAGGGACGCCCTCCCGGCAAATTAAGTCCACGCTGTAGCCGTCTTTCGGGTATAGCGCGGACTGCAAGTGGTTACCTACAAAGGCAGCATCAATGAACACGCCTGCAGCCCCAGAGTCGATTAGAGCCTGTATCTCGATGGACAACTCAAACCAAGAAAGGGTAACCGCAACCTGGGGCTTATCCTTCTGGATAGCTGGGGATGAAACAACGCCACCTAAGGTCTGTCCCCTATAGGACCTCAAGATTCGGGCATCCCCTGGACAGGTAGGACAAGACTTCAAAAGTGACCTGACTGGCCACGATAAAGGAACAATCTCTCCCCCTAAGGGTTCTCTCATCCGCAGAGAGATGTGTGAAGCTCAACTGCATGGGTTCCACTTCACTGACCGTAACAGGAGGCATGGTAGGTGAGGGAGGCAAGGGTGGGACTGCAAAGCTCGGAGATAAATTTACAGGAGGCTGTCGCAAGCGCTCCTTTAAAGAGAGTCTTTCTCTGAGTCTGGAGTCAATGAGGATGGCAAACGTGATCAACTTCTCCAGCTCAGTAGGTATATCTCGGGCTGCTATCTCATCTTTGATGGTATCGAGAGACCACGAGAAAAGCAGCCACAAGGGCCTCATTGTTCCAAGCAACCTCTGCTGCCAGAGTACGGAATTCAATGGTGTAATTGGCAACAGTTCTCGTACTCTGTTTGATAGACATGAGGCTCTTGGCAGCAGAAGCAGAGTGAGCGAGAACGTCAAATACCCTTTTGAAGGAAGCCACAAATTCAGGGTAACTCAGGACGACAGGTTTTTGCTTCTCCCATAGAGGGGAGGCCAGGCCAAGGCTCTCTCAGAAAGCAAAGATATCACAAAACCTACTTTGCTTCTGTCCGTGGGAAACGCCTGGGGCAGCATCTCAAAGTATATCTCAACCTGGTTGAGAAACCCTCTGCATTTTACTGGATCGCCCTAAAATCGCTGGGGAAGCGGAGCAGAACCAGACATACCTCTTATAGAGGTAATACTCGAGGCGGGTGCCTGCTCAGAGACTGGAGCAGCAGCAGCAGCAGCAGGGGTGGACTGTAAAACAGGTTGTACCGGAGCAACCACAGTGAGAGTTTCCAGGTGAGAGATTCAGGAGTGTCTGTAACACTATGGTAAACTGATCCATGCGGTGATTCTGCTCATCCAATCTGGAAAAAATATTACCAACAAGTGGATTAACTGCATATTCTGAATTCATGGCCTTCGCCTACTGTCAGAAACCATGAATCAGATTTAGACAGAAGTGCAGTAAAATCACACTGTTTAATAATAATAATAGTAAAATGTAAAGTAGTCAAAACAGAGTTCGGTAACCGGAACAGATAGTCAGATAAGCTAGGACGTCAGGGAGCCAGGGATCAGCGTACTTCAGAACAGGCCAGGATATCAGGAAACCGGAGAATCAGCGTAGTGGAACAGCAAGCAGGATCTCGAACCAGAAGGGACGTCAGCCAACCAAGTTTTTTTTTTTTTACTTTATAACAAACTTTTTATTTGCAAGATTGTACAAAACACATAGAAAGCATTGGTACACATGTTTAACAACATACAAGAGGTGTTCCGTACACAAAGAGCATGATACACTTATATTTCTATCATATAGTTAGTTCTTTAGGTTCTGATATAATCCGTATACTTCCATACTCATACTTAGTAAGTATCAGGATAAGCACCGTTTATGTGCATGTCGTAGACTCTTGTAACCATCTATCCCATACTCTGTTATATTTATTTGGACAACCTCTGTTAATATAAAGGAATTTTTTATATGGAAGGGTTGTGTTAATGTCTCTTTTCCAGTCCACTAAGTGAGGGGGTTCAGATCTCATCCACTGTCTGGCAATAATTTTCCTAGCCGAAAATAAAGTTTCATGTAGGAATATTAATGTGAATTTATCTAGTACATCTGGAAAAATCCCCAGGAGGCATTGCTTTGGGTCAAGGGTTAATGGAGACCCCATGTCGTCATGTAAGAAGGTAACTATTTGTTTCCAGTAATCTTGTATCTTATGACAGGACCATATAAGGTGAAAGAATGTGCCTGTTTCAGTTCCACACATTGGACATGTGGTGGGTTGACTTCTTTTATATCTAACTACCCTAAGAGGAGTGAGGTATGCACGGTGAGGTATAAAGATCTGGGACAGTCTGTCTGAAAGTTTGGGTGAAACCAACTTGCATGTTTCCAAAGCCTCCTCCCATTCTTCATCCTCCATCCTTCCAACCTCCCTCTCCCATCTTGGTTTTAACGCGTAAGCTAATTTTGCAGAGGTAGTGGCTGATAACATGTTGTAAAAACAGGAAATTAGTTTTTTTGAGTCTGTATCCTTGACTATGGCTATAATAGAGTTAGGAGTGGGCTGTGGAAGACCTTGTGCAAACTGCGTTTGAATCACATGACGGATCTGGAGATAACAAAAAAACATTTGATTCAGGATCTGAAACTCCATCTTAAGTGCCTCAAACGTTTTAAAAGTTCCATTCGTGAGCAGATGATGTAAATAGTATATGCCCTTGGCTGCCCATAAATCTGAGTTCTGGATTCCATTAAGTTCCTGCAACTTGTTATTATGCCAAAGTGGTGTATAGTCATTAAATGATGGTGTCTCTAGTTTAGAAGAAGCCAATTCCCATATGCGTCTATAATGATACAGCAAAGAGTGTCTATAATCTTTTGACTGTGTATTCCCTACACCCACTGCTATCCCATTTATTGGGTCCCCAGTATGCTGAGCCCAGCGGGGGCTTAGTAGAATGAGAAAGCGTTCCTTGTCAGTTTTGTCAATGTGAAATAGTTGGGATAGTTGTGACGCAATATAATAATGGTTAAAATCAGGTAGTGCTGTTCCACCCATATCCGTTGAATTTTTAAGTGTTTGCCATGAGAGTTTGTGTCTAGATTTCCCCCATATAAATGGTTTAAGTAGTGCTTCTAATAGTTTAAAATACTTAAGGGGTAGGTATACTGGAGTATGCCATAAGACGTACAGTACCTTAGGCAGTAGTACCATCTTTATTAAGTTGACCCGGCCCCATATTCCCAAAGGGAGGCGGGACCAGACCTGGATCTTAGATTTAATTAGGGAGCATAATGGTTCAATATTCAAAGAAATATATTCTACTGGATTCTTGGATATTTTAACGCCGAGGTATTTTATTATATCCACCCGTTGAAGAGGTAAATTAGACTGTGATTCTGTAGGTGGGAAACTATCGATTGGTAATATCTGTGACTTTCCCCAATTAATCCTCAAGCCCGAGAATTTCCCAAATTGTTCAATTACATTAAGAGCTGTGTGTAGAGAGAGGCCAGGGTCTGCTAGGTAGAGGAGAGTGTCATCTGCATAAAGGCTAATTTTCTCGGTGAGGGATCCGAATGTCAAACCTATTATCTCCTGGTTAGTACGGATGGACACGGCGAGGGGTTCCGATGCCAGAGCATATAGCAAAGGCGAGAGCGGGCATCCCTGCCTCGTTTGGCTTAGGCCAAATTCCTGAGAGGGGTATCCATTGGCCACCACTCGAGCAGTTGGTTGCTGGTATAACAGTTGCACCCATCTAATAAATTTGGGCCCAAATCTGTATCCCTCCATGCATCTCCAGAGATATCTCCATTCGACCGAATCGAATGCCTTGGCTGTATCTAATGTTACTATTACCCTTGTGCCTACATTATCATGTTTGGCCTGGAGATTGATAAATAGCTTCCTTAAATTAAAGGAAGTGTTACAGCCCGGCATAAACCCTGACTGATCCACATGTATAAGGGATAATATTACTTGGTTTAGACGTTTGGAGAGTACTTTGGCCAATATTTTGACATCTACTTGGAGTAAAGATATGGGGCGGTACGACTCAGGGTATCCTAGGTCTTTCTCTGGTTTAGGTTTAAGTACTATCGTGGCCTCTCTCATGGATGCAGGTAGTGTTAAGGTTTCGAACATAGTGTTATACAGAGTCAGCAGTTTGGGTGTAAGTATCTCAGAAAAGTGTGCATAAAATTCAATGGGCAAACCATCAGACCCCGGGGATTTGGACCTGGCAAAGTCTGCAATAGCAATCTTTATTTCCTCTACCGTGAGAGGTGCCTCAAGAAGTTCAATTTGACTCTCCGAGAGTTGTGGAAGTATGGTGTTGCTCAAAAACTGATCCATTATTGTTGTATCCTCCGAGACTGTCGATGTATAAAGTTCTGTAAAAAAATCTCTAAACTTGGAGGACACGACAACAGGATCCGTGATCGGCTGTCTATCTCTATCGTGAAGCGTAATTACAATTGGGGGTTTGTCTTCACTATGAACAAGATATGCAAGCAATTTACCTGCTTTTTCTCCATGTTCAAACCACCGCTGTCTACTGAAGAATAATTTCTGCTTGGCTTTTTCATATTGCATCTGAGACACCACTCTTGTCTGTAGTTTAAGAGTATTGGCATTTGTTATGGATGGGTCAGCTACATATGCTTGTTCTGAAGAGGATAGTTCTATGATTGCTTTATCTAGGGCTTCCGCAGAATTTGTTTTAATTTGATTAATGCGTGAGGTCAGGATAGCGTGGGCATGCAACTTAAACGTGTCCCACACTACTGGCGCGGGATCAGAATGTTCATTGTCAGTAAAACACCGAGTCCATTCCACTTCAAGCATATCATCTTCTGGCAGCAAGGACAACCAAAATGGGTTCAAGCGTCAGGCCCGCTTCTGCTTAGCAAGGGACATGCTAAGGGTAATAGAGTAAAAGCTATGATCAGACAACAGCCTAGGTCCAAAGGACACTGTCAATAATCTAGGTAAAAGTTGTTCAGATATCAGAATGAAATCTATTCGGGACATCGAATTATGCGTGGAAGAGAAACATGAATAAGCATTAGTGTGCGGAAATTTATTTCTCCATGTGTCAATTAGATGAATGGATGAGGTTATTTTATGTAGTTTAGTGTCATTTGTACTCATTGCAGCTACTGTCAGTGGGCGAAGTCTGTCTAGAGTATCATTCATTGTAGAATTAAAATCCCCCATCCATACTGCTTGCACTGTGGGGAATCTTGCCATGAAGGAGACACCCTCCAGTATTATAGTAATAGAGAACGGAGGGGGACATAGAAAGCTAAGATTAGGAAGGGTTCTCCGTATAGTTTAGCAGATATAAAAACATATCTGCCCTGAGGGTCTGTGCATATCTCTCCTGGTTCAAAGTGTATGGATTTTGCAATTAAAATAGATACACCTCTGGAATGGGATGTAAACGTCAAGTGAAATGCCCATCCTACCCATGGGCGGCGCAGGGCCATCTGTAGCTTGCCGTCTATATGGGTTTCCACCAGTGCTATTATATCAGCCCTCTGTTTCTTAAGGAATGTGAGGGTTGCCGACCTCTTAAGCGGTTCACGCAAGCCCCTCACATTCCAAGTAAGGAATTTTATAGATGCCATATGGTGTTCTCACCGATTAATTTCAGTATTAAGGTGTGTATCCTGAGTCTCACCAGTACCTCTATACAAAAATTATGCATTAGTTTGTACCGTACTACAAAATACAATAGCAAAATCAAATTTTCAATATTATTCAAAAATCTATATTGATTCAAAAAGTGTGTACATAGTACTTCTTGCATTTTAAAAAGTAACTTAAACATTTTCCCTCCCCTCCCCCTCCCAGCCCTGCACTGACCCCAACCTGTGCGGGCATACTTCCCAAACAAAACTGAAAAAAAAAAAAACAGTCAGCTGCATCTGAAATAAAAGAAGAAAAAACCAGGGTAGCCGTTGGGTTTTAGAACCCAGGGTAAACAAACCCCACAAAATCATGTATAAAGAAAATAATTGCGTGTAGTCTCTGGGATAGATAATTGTGTATAATTGTAGTTGGACGGCTTCATTCCAGGTTCGGTGACTGATCTCCCTAAAGATGCGTGGGGCAAAGTCACGCTGCACCTTACATGTGTTCTGTAGGACTATTACTGACCCGAGGCTCCGGTCGTCAAAATAATAAGTGATAGTATATAGTTTCCCCTGAGGTATTTAGGGCAAAGTCCCTCATGTTGTAAGAAAAGAGGCCTGTGATCTCTTGCTGCAGTGCACGGCCATGTGCTGTATATGTTGGGTTATTCATTCTCTTTCCTGTTGTCCCGGCGCTCCAGCCAGGCGATGGTATCTTCAGGGGTTTCAAAGAAAACGGCTCGGCCATCATCCTCCACACGAAGGCGTGCGGGGAATAACATTGAATATTTCAGATTTTTGATGCGCAGGCGCCTCTTGGCTTCGATGAAGTTTTGTCTGCGCTTCTGTACTTCAGTGGAAAAATCAGGGAAGATGGCTACCTTGACGTTGCCAATGGGTATATTACCTTTCAACCTTGCCATGCGCAGCGTTGTGTCGCGGTCTTTATAATTTAGCAATTTGGCGATAAATGTTGGGGGCGGGGCACCTTGTGGCGGCGGCCTAGCGGGCATACGATGCGCTCTTTCAACAGCAAACGTGGGCGAAAAGGCCTCCCTGCCATATGTTGTAATTAGTAATTGTTCCAGGAAAGTGGTGGGGTCTTTCCCCTCTGTCCCCTCCGGCAGGCCAATGAAGCGAAGGTTGCATCTGCGAAGCCTGTTCTCCATGTCATCTTGCTTTGCTAGAAGTTGGTTGATCTGGTATTGCATGCATTCAGAGGTAGTCTGTAATGGTGGGATCGCGTCCTCCACCTCTCCTAGTCTGGTCTCAGATGTCTTAACTCGCACCTTAAGCTTATGCAGGTCTTGTCGGACCAGGGAGACATCTACCTTCACCTCCTCAATTTTGGTTGTGAGGGCAGCCTGTAGTGCAGAGATGGCTTCCAGCACTCTATCCGTGTCCGCGCCCGCCACCTCCCTCCCCCCCGACGCTGTGCCGCTATCTTCCCCCAGGTTGTCTTTATCCTGACGGCGGTACTTATCAAGTTTGGCAGCCGCATCGGACTTGGGTTTCATCGGGGCCATGACTGTTAGTAAGAGGCGGCAGACGCAGCTAGCTGGGCAGATGCGGAGTTGGCACAGAGGGCGAGCTGGAGGTCAGGAACAGCAAGACAGTTGCTACACGTATCTTCTTGGACAGGTCCTCAGTCCCCGTGTACCCCCGACGGGTCCGAGTACCCCCTGCAGGCTTGGGTAAGGACAGTGTTTTGGCTGGCAGGGGCACTTAAATTGTTAGCTGGGGTTCAGATCAAGCAGAGGAGAGATGGGAGGGTCAGGAGTGCCCGATAGAGAGTAGCAAAATGGGTGCCACTCACCTGGAGGATGCAGAGATCATCTGTAGGTCTGGGCACTGTAAAGTCTCTGGAGGAGTTGCAGGGAGCAGAAGGTGGGCTAAATGATCCACTTTATTAGGTGCAGAGTCCAGGAAGGAGGAATGTAGTGCTGGTGAAGAGGCCGGGAGTACCAAGATGGCCGCCAAGACCAGGCCGAGACCACTGCTCAGACTCAGGGCTGTCGCTGTGTGGAAGGGCACTGCTCAGTTCAGACCCCCCAGTCAGAATCCGGTACAGCAGGATCAGTGTTTGGTGGGGGTTCCAAGTACCAGAGGGGCCAGGACACAGTACCTCTGGAGAGGCTGGGAGGAGCAAGATGGCCGCCGGAGCTCCGGACCAGGCCGAAGCCGCGGCCTGGATTTTAAACTGCCGCCGTACGGGAGGGTACCGCTCCGTTTAGACCCCTGACTGGAGGCCCATGGAGCAGGGTCTGTGTGTGGCAAGAGATCCAGATGTCAGGTAAGCCAGGAGGGAGTATTGCTGAGGAGGCCGGGTGGAGCAAGATGGCCGCCGGAATCAACTAGGCCGAAGCCGCGGCCTGTATTTGTGGCTGCCGCCGCGGAGGAGCACCGTGACGATCGGAAGCCCCGTCCGATCAAAGCCCGCTGAGTAAGGTCTGTATATGTGAAGGGCCTCCGGGGGATATGTCAGGTTGTTGCAGGATGTCACTGGAAAGCAGGATTGATGTGGATTCAGGAGTATTGGACGGAGCTCGGGTCTTACACGTCCTACTCCATGTTGTAGCAGGCCACGCCCCAGCCAACCAAGTTTTTAACAGGCACACAGGAGAGAGTCTCTTGATATGTTGACCAAGGCGAAGGCAGAGAGGATCTGAACAGAACAGCTTCAGTAACCAGCAGGACTGACGAGCAGGATATCATCACCAGGAGAGTCACTGTGGAAAGATTAGGGCTGTCAATTAACTGACAGCTGAGCGGCCTGCTCTGAGAAGGAAGGGCTGAGCCCAGCCCTGACAAAAAGACTCATTATGCCTCATAGAATATACGTTGGGATGTTTGCTTTCCAAAATGGGGTCATTTTGTTGGCATTTCCATTGTCCTGGTGCTCCAGGGCCTTCAAAAGTGTGATAGGTCATCATGAAATTAAATGTGTAAGTTATGCTCCTAGAACGAAAGTGCTACTTGGATGTTCGGCCTCTGTATGTGGCTAGGCTGTGGAAAACTCTCACACGTGTGGTATGTGGAGTAGCAGAATGTATTTTTGGGTATAATTGCAAGTATGCCTATGCTGTGTGTGAGAAATAACTTGTTAATATGACATTTTTGTGAAAAGAAAAAAAATTATATATACAGTGGGGCAAAAAAAGTATTTAGTCAGCCACCAATTGTTCTCCCACTTAAAAAGATGAGAGAGGCCTGTAATTGTCATCATAGGTATACCTCAACTATGAGAGACAAAATGTGGAAACAAATCCAGACAATCACATTGATTTTTTTAAAGAATTTATTTGCAAATTATGGTGGAAAAATAGGATTTTTTATAACAGCTTACCTGTAAAATCCTTTTCTTTCGATGGACATCACGGGACACAGAGCCTCAGTAATAACTGATGGGTTACATAGGTATCACTAGGTGATTGGACACTGGCACACCCTAACCAGGAAGTTCAACCCCCTATATAATCCCTCCCCTCACAGGGATACCTCAGTTTTGTAGCAAAGCAATATAAGTGTATTAGAAGAAGGGCGGGACCTCTGTGTCCCGTGATGTCCATCGAAAGAAAAGGATTTTACAGGTAAGCTGTTATAAAAAATCCAATTTTCTTTCTCGGACATCACGGGACACAGAGCCTCAGTAATAACTGATGGGATGTCCCAGATCAATGCCACCTGAGGGGGGGGGGGACACAACCAAGTAGGGTGCAATCAGACCTGAGGACCCTGTACCGCTGCCTGCAGCACACTACGCCCAAAGGTGATATCCTCATGCCTTCTCACATCAACCTGATAAAATCTGGTGAATGTATGGACTGAAGACCAGGTTGCGGCCTTGCAGATCTGAGCCATAGAGGCCTGGTGATGCACTGCCCAAGAAGCACCAATAGCCCTTGTGGAATGTGCCTTGATCTGAAACGGAGGAATCTTCTGTTTCAAACCGTAAGCTTGAATAATCAATTGTCAAATCCATTTAGAAATGGTAGCTTTTGACACTGCCTGTCCTCTATTGGGACCCTCTGGCAGCACGAACAAAACATCCGTTTTGCGAATTTGAGCAGTTGCTTCCAGATAGGCCTTGACTGCTCTTACTACATCCAAAGAATGTAGTGATCTTTCTTCCGGAGAACAGGAATCTGGAAAAAGAAGGCAGAACAATGTCTTGGTTTAGATGAAAATCTGAAACCACCTTCGGTAAAAAACTAGGATGAGGGCGCAATACAACTCTATCCTTGTGTACAATCAAATAAGGCTCCTTACAGGAAAGAGCTGCTAATTCTGAAACTTTTCTAGCAGAAGAGATGGCTACCAGAAAAATTAACTTCCTTGTCAACAAGACCAAAGGAATCTGACGTATTGGTTCAAAAGGCTGTTTCTGTAACACAGACAGAACCAAGTTCAGGGATTTAGGGGCGCCTTAACCGGAGGATTAAGACACGTCACCCCCTGCATAAAGTTTCGGACCAAAGAATGCGAAGCAAGTGGCCGTTGAAATAATACTGATAAGGCCGAGACCTGGCCCTTGATGGCACTCAAGGCCAGCTTCATCTCTAATCCCAATTGTAGAAAATCAAGAATTCTACCTATCACATATTTTCTGGGATGCCAACACCTGGATTCACACCAGGATATATAAGCTTTCCAGACTCTATGATAAATTATTCTGGAAGCTGGCTTCCTTGCATTGATCAAGGTAGATATCACAGGACCTGAAAGCCCACGACTCTTCAGAACGTGGGTTTCAATAGCCAAACCGTCAAATTTAGCCTTTTTAAGGCAGGATGGAACACTGGACCTTGAGATAACAGGTCTGGGCGTACCGGTAGGGTCCACGGGGAACCCACTGTCATCCTTACTATCTCCGCATACGAAGTCCTTCTGGGCCAAGCGGGGGGCCACCAGAAGTACTGACTTCCTTTCCTGCCTGATCCTGCGAAGGAGTCGTGGCAGTAGCAGAATAGGCGGGAATGCATAAATCAGTGAGAACCGATGCCACGGAATCACTAACGCATCCGTCCCGCATGCAAGAGGGTCTTTTGTCCTTGCCACAAATCTGTCTATCTTTTTGTTGAATCGGGATGCAAAGAGATCTACATCTGGAACCCCCCATCTTTGGCATATGGCCCAAAAGACATCCGGATGCAGAGACCATTCCCCTGGAAGTAATTGCTAGTGACTTAAATAGTCCGCCTGCCAGTTCTCTATCCCTGGAATGAAAACTGCCGATATGCATGGCACATGCTTTTCTGCCCAGAGTAAGATCTGGTTCACCTCTTTTTGAGCAGCTCGGCTCCTGTTGCTTCCCTGATGATTGACATAAGCCACTGCTGTGGCATTGTCGGATTGGATCCTGACTGGGCAACCCTGTAGCCTGATAGTCCAGGCCTTTAGGGCTAGATATACCGCACGTATCTCCAGAATGTTGATGCAGAGACCATTCCCCTGGAAGTAACTGCTGGCGACTTAAATAGTCCGCCTGCCAGTTCTCTATCCCTGGAATGAAAACTGCCGATATGCATGGCACATGCTTTTCTGCCCAGAGTAAGATCAGGTTCACCTCTTTTTGAGCAGCTCGGCTCCTGTTGCTTCCCTGATGATTGACATAAGCCACTGCTGTGGCATTGTCAGACTGGATTCTGACTGGGCAACCCTGTAGCCTGATAGTCCAGGCCTTTAGGGCTAGATATACCGCACGTATCTCCAGAATGTTGATGGGTAAGGTCCTCTCGGTCTGGGACCATACCCCTTGAACCGCAGACTGTTCCAGAACTGCTCCCCAACCCGACAGACTGGCATCTGTTGTTACCACCGTCCAGGTAACCGATAGAAAGGATTTCCCCTTCTGCAGGTTTTCGGGTATTAGCCACCAATTGAGGCTCTGATGCACCGCATGAGACAGGTGCATTGGAAAGTCTAATGCCTGAACCTTCTTGTTCCAGGCCGACAGAATACTGTGTTGCAGCAGTCTTGAATAAAACTGAGCATAGGGAACTGCTTCGAATGAAGACACCATCTTTCCTAGCAGCCTCATACAAAGGCGGACAGAAGGACCCTTTTTGGTCCTGACTGCCAGAATCAGCTCCCTTAAAGCAGTGATCTTTGCCTGAGGTAGAAATATTTTCTCCTGGCTTGTATCTATGATCAGACCCAAATACTCCAGTCTTCTTACTGGTTTTAGGAAAGATTTTTCTAGGTTGAGGATCCAACCTAGGTGTTCCAGATACTTGACTCTGGTCCTCAAGTTCCCGTTCAAGGAGGCTACCGACTGGTCTATCAAGAGCAGGTCATCTAGGTATGCTATGACAGCTATACCCTGAGCCCTTAATCTGGCCAGAGGAGGAGCCAAGATCTTTGTGAACACTCGAGGTGCAGTGGCTATCCCAAAAGGCAGAGCCACAAACTGGAAATGGCGCCCTCCTATCTCGAAGCGCAGAAACTTCTGATGAGCAGGAAAAATGGGCACATGCAGATATGCATCACTGATGTCTATCGATGCCAGAAATTCTCCTCCCTGCAGGATGGAGACTACTGTCCGAATTGATTCCATGCGGAAGGACTGAATCCTTAGGAATCGGTTCAGATCCCTTAAATCCAGAATGAGTCTGACATCCCCATTTGGTTTCTGGACCCTAAAAAGGTTGGAATAGAAGCCCAATCCTTGATCCTTCATGGGAACCACCATAATGACCTCTTGCGACAAAAGTCGCTCTAACGCTAGAAGGAACGACTGCTTTTTCTCTGGATCTCTGGGGACACTTGATCTGAGGAAACGAGGAGAGGGAAATTCTTGAAACTCCAGCTTGTACCCTAAGGTTACCGTGGAGATTACCCATCTGTCCTGGAAGTCCTCCTGCCAGAGCCTTGAGAACTGTAGCCGTCTTCCCCCCACTCGAGCGAGCGGGGGCGCCCCTTCATAAAGAGGTCTTAGTGTCTTGCCTCGTAGGCTTCTTCACCCAGGACTTCTTTTGTCCCTGGGGTTGACTCTTGTTTCTTGACCCAGACGGAGGAGGCCGTCGAGACTGCCTGGAGGCTGAAGCCCCAGGTGCTGGGGAAAGAGACCATTTGAAAGAGGGACGCTTACTACTCTTCTTAACAGGTAAGAGAGTGCTTTTCCCACAAGAGATTCTCTTGATATAGTTATCCAAGTCCTCTCCAAACAACCTTTCACCACGAAATGGAAACCCAGCCAGCAGCTTCTTACATGGTGCTTCGGCTGACCAATTTTTCAACCATAGGATTCTACGTATATGCACTAACCCCAGTGACAGACGAGAGGTTTGCATGATAGAATCTCTGATGGCGTCAACAACATAACATAAGGCCGCTGGAAGGTTAGCCAACCCCTGGGCCTGCTGTTCAGGTAAAACTTTGATGACCTGCTTAACATGGTCTCTTAAGTATTGACAGACTCCAATCACTGCTACTGCAGGTTGAGCCACTGAACCTGCTAAGGAGAAAACATCCTTCAATAGGGAGTCCATCTTTTTATCCACAGGATCCCTGAGCATCTGAGCATTGTCTACAGGACAAGTCTGACTATTATTTACGAAGGAAATGGCGGCATCAATGGCCGGTATTCCCCATATTTTAATAAACTTTTCTTCCATAGGATAAAGTGTTGAAAACTTTTTCAGCGGAAAAAAAAAACGTTTATCTGGGTGATCCCACTCAGAATAAAGGAGCTTTTCAAGTAAATTATAAACAGGAAAAGCATGTGCTGTTTGAGGAGGTCAAATCCAGTAAGAATCTGTACCAAGACTTTCTCCTCTTGGGAAGCCGAAGAGGGTCCCTCTCCACCTGATTCCTCCGAAGAGGAATCATCCATCCCATCCTGATCCTCTGAAAGGGATTCTTCTCCCTTATCCCAGAGCTCCTCTGCCTGAGGGTCTTGGGAAACAGAGGAAGGCCTGGTGCGTTTTCTTCTACTGAGTGAAGATGTAATCACGGCCATTAATCTTTCCTCTAAACCATTAATGGCTGAGGAAAAAACCTCCTGAGTAATGTATACAGGGGCTGAAGTGCCAAAAGCAGGTGTAGCCCCTGACCCCAACGGCTCTCCCTGGCCCCTCAGGGGGGGAGGATGCTGCAGAAAGGGGGTCCTCAGAACCTGAATGAGATCCCCTAGAGCCTCTGGTTCTTGGGGTATTTGAACCTCTTCTACCCATAGTGCAAAGCAACAAGGTGGAGGTATCACAAAATGAACACTGACTGCTGAGCGATGTAGTCCGGCTAACAGCCCTGCTACCAAATGCCCAGTCTGGTGTTACCTTAGTAAATGCTGCCTAGGAGAATGCCTGTGTCCCACCTTACATGCGACCGTCAGCTCTGTGTCCCTCCAAGGCTTAGTGCACCTGTAACTAGTGTCTTCAATAGCCTGCAGCCGGCACCTGTGGGCGTCTGAGCACGCTGCTCTGATGCCCCCCTCTACCCTCCCCCCCTTCGTTTTTCGAAAAACGTGCGCTTCCAGCGTGGGCCGATCCTCCGGGACAGCATGGAGGGAAGGCTGGGGGATGGGGGAGGAAGAAGAGAGGCCGGTAGTGATGGGGCCTGCACGTGGCAATGGCGGCGGCAGCGGTGGCGGTGAAGATGCGGTGTACAACCGCCTCACAAACCACCAGCGGCCTCCCCCTAGTCTGGGGGGAGATATCCCTGAGGAGAGCCCCCCATCCCATCCTACCTGGAGCCGGCCGGAGGAGCTTGTGCAGCATGCGAACACTTGAGACAGACATCAGCATGAGAAGGCATGTGCTCTTGGCAGCCCCCGATGGTGACAATAGGCATAGCATGCATTTACCTTAAAGGAGAAAACCTACTAGAATTAAAAAATTCTGTGGAATCTCCCTTACCTTATCCAGCCGCAGGGTTCTGTTATACAGACCCAATCTTCACCTCTCACGGTGGGCTCCTTTTGAAAAAACCTTCAGAGACTGGGGCCCCCTACAAATAGGGGGATCCACAGTTCTGGGCCTGTAAAGCACCCGGCCAGAAATAAGGATAGAAAAACATTTTCTGATATGCAGGGTCCAGCTCTCTAAAAAGAGGAAGCGTTACAGGTAAAACCTTGTTTCTTCGGACACGAGGCCTGGGTACCATCCAATTCGGCCTAGAAAAGGACACTTTGAGATGGATCCGGTTCGCCTGGCTTGCCCCAGTATAGGATATAGGATATTCCCTTTGGAGCTCAGCACAGGACATCTTTACACGTCCATCACCTAAGACACTGGCGTAAAAACTGAGGTATCCCTGAGGTATCCCTTTGGTATCCCTGTGAGGGGAGGGATTATATAGGGGGTTGAACTTCCTGGTTAGGGTGTGCCAGTGTCCAATCACCTAGTGATACCTATATAACCCATCAGTTATTACTGAGGCTCTGTGTCCCGTGTCCCGTGATGTTCGAGAAAGGAATAAGTATTTTGTCAATATCAAAAGTTCATCTCAATACTTTGTTATATATCCATTGTTGGCAATGACAGAGGTCAAACGTTTTCTGTAAGTCTTCACAAGGTTGTCACACACTGTTGCTGGTATGTTGGCCCATTCCTCTATGCAGATCTCCTCTAGAGTAGCGATGTTTTGAGGCTGTCGACTTTCAACTCCCTCCAAAGGTTTTCTATGGGGTTGAGATCTGGAGACTGGCTAGGCCACTCCAGGACCTTGCAATGACATGCAATTTCAACACTCTGGGGGATGTGATGGGGTGCAATAAAAAAGTGCCTCCACCCACAAAAATACTGCCGCTTACCAGCTCCTTAGATCTCTTGTTTAAGGAGATCATGCATGCCTGTGGCTCTTAACCCCCGCCTTGGGTCTTTCAAAGCTAAAGGGGCTCCTCAGACTCTCCGCGTAAGATGTCATCTCATGTGGCAGATGTGTGTTCATTCACCATGAAAGGACATGAAAACTTCCATAGCGTAATACGTTTTTAATAAATTTTATTGGTATAAAACGGTATTGCACTTAGTTATGCAGGAAATGTAAAGCATGGATAAAAACAAAACCACGAGCCGGCTCTCGTATGCTGCCCGTAGCTTCCGGGACTAGTGCGGTATGTGGTGACGTCAGCACGCCGCTCCTCCCTACGCCGTTTCATCACAGATGACGTCTTCCAGGGGCAGGGGCACTGGAACTGGACTGGACCTGAGGCGGGGGTTAAGAGCCACAGGCATGCATGATCTCCTTAAACAAGAGATCTAAGGAGCTGGTAAGCGGCAGTATTTTTGTGGGTGGAGGCACTTTTTTATTGCACCCCATCACATCCCCAAGAGTGTTGAAATTGCATGTCATTGCAGGAAGATTGCAAAGCTACCATCTATACAATTGCTTATTAAGTGGGCTTTTTTCAACTAGCCTATCTGAGTGGACTGGATTCTGTTACGTGTGCATCCTGCTATGTACTTTATTTTCACAATTCTTTGCACTTACACTGATGACAACATAAATGTTGATGTGATACCATATTGCATGAAATTTTTATATACTTTCAATTGTATAATTTAAATTCTGTAATATTTTTTCTTATGATCACAAATTAATTCACAGCGCAGCTTTCCTTTTTATGATATTTGTAGTGTGCGTGTCTCACATTGTTAGTTGCAGCTTTTTTTTCACTTTATTTAAGGTTTAATCCTATACACACACGATTATTCTTGGGATAGCGCAGTAAAAAAATGTTTTGTATATACATACAGGGGGTCCCCGGGTTACAAACAAGTTAGGGACTGTAGGTTTGTTCTTAAGTAGGATCTGTTTGTAAGTTGGAACAGGTATATTTTTTAAGTGTAGCTCCAGCCAAAAAAAAAATATATTTTTAAGCTTTTTGGATAGCATAGGGAAGGGATAACACCCCTGTAACATTTTTTTTTTGCTGTGTGTGCCCCTGTTCAGAAGATTTCACCTCACTTTCTGTCTCAATGACAATTGGATTTTGAAAAATTTGGGTTGTTGTGGAAACAAGCCTTGGTGATAAAGCATCAGTGGAGGTACCTTTTCCCCATAATAGCACTTACAGGAGTGAATTTTCCTTCCTAAGGGTAGATTTCATCTCACTTCCTGTTGTCTCCCTTCGTTTGCAAGTAGGAGTCGTTTGTAAGTCCCCCTGTATATGTATATATATACAGTATATATCTTCATTTTCCAAAGCATTGCAGAAAAAAAATAGCAAATTTTAAATCTTCACTATGCCTCTTACTAAATACTTTGGACTGTCTTCTTTCCAAAAATGGGTCATATGGGGGGTATTTGTACTATCCTGGTATTTTAGGGCCTCAAGAAATGAGATAAGCCGTCACTCAGCACATCAGGATTGATCAACTTTCAATGATACGTAGCATAGCTTCTAGACTCTGTGATACTCTGTGTATATCACACAAACCAATTACCATACACGCATTAGGATTTTTTTTTTACCAAAGACATGTAGCAGAATACATTCTGGCCTAAATTTATGACGAAATTTGATTTTATTGGATATTTTTTAAAACATAAAGAAAAACATTAAAAAATGTTCACTCTTTTTTTAGCTTATATTGCAAAATATAAAAAAACACAGTGGTGAATAAATACCACCAAAAGAAAGCTCTATTTTTCTGAAAAAATTATAAGAATTTAATTTGGGTATAATTTAGCATGACTGAGTAATTGTCATTTAAAGTACGAGAGCACTGAAAGCTGGAAATTCACCTCAGCTCTGTTCCTGTGTGCTGTGTGAAGGGGTGTGTGTCCCTTCCCTCCAATCAACTCTTAGAGCTCTCCTTACTGAGCTGTGCGGAGTATAATTTTAGCTCTCTGCCCCCTTTTTTTTCTGAGAGCTCAGACAAGCTTTGTACTATACTATGTATGAACAACGATCGCTCTCCTCACCCAGGCAGTCCCATCCCCCCACAGTAAGAATCACTCCCTAGGTAACAGTTAACGCCTTGATCGCCCCCTAGTGTTAACCTCTTCCCTGCCAGTGACATTTACACAGTAATCAGTGCATTTTTATAGCACTGATCACTGTATAAATCCCCAATGGTCTCAAAAATGTGTCAAAAGTGTCCGATCTGTCCGCCATAATGTTGAAGTCCTGATAAAAATCGCTGATCAATGCCATTACTAGTTAAAAAAAATAATAATAAAAATGGCATAAATATTTCCCATATTTTGTAGACACTATATAACTTTTGCGTAAACCAAACAATACATGCTTATTGTGATTTTTATTACCAAAAATATGTAGAATACATATCGGCCTAAACGGAGGGAAAAAAATTTACTTTAAAAAAAAAAAAAAATATGGTATATTCATTATAGCAAAAAATATTGTGTTTTTTTTCAAAATTGTCGGTCTTACCATCAAAAGAAAGCTCTATTTTTGTGAAAAAAATAACGTCAATTTTGTTTGGGTACATCGTCGCACGACCGCGCAATTGTCAGTTAAAGCGACCCAGCGCCGTATCACAAAAAATGGCCTGGTCATTGAGCAGCCAAATCAGGGCTGAAGTGGTTAATATGTAGATGCAGTGGCGTATCATCCATGTGTGCAGGGTGTGTGGTGGACAGGGCCCCCAAAGCAGGGGGGCCCACTGTGCCGTCACAGTCTGCACACATGGAGTAGGGGAAAAAACCCCATCATGCTTATTTTTTAGGGTCCCAAGTGGGCATACAGTCCAAGAGCTTTGGGACTTTTTTTTCTTCACATGAAGAGCAGCGGCGGCAGCCACATCTACCGGCGCCTCATCTTTAGATACGGCGCCCAGTGTGAAAGTAGCTGAACTATTACATATGACAGCTCTCCACTGTCAATTGGAGGAGCTCCAGTCTTTGAAAAAAAATATTTATAGAAAGTCAGCATCGACAAATACTGTAGCTGCTGACTTTTAATATAATGACACTTACCTGTCCAGGGACCCTGTGAGGTGGGCACCTCAAGCCAATTCGGCAATCGGCTTCGGGTGCAAGCGCCTGCATTGTAAGTAAGGGAAACTGACAATGAAGCCTTCAGGTTTCACATCCGGTTTCCTACTGCGTATGTTGCCCTGCATTTACTGAATGGTCCTGCCATCTTCTGGGACCTGTGTGTCCCAGAAGGCAGCAGAGGGAAAGAGTAGGGGGGGCCTTAATGTCGTAGGTCGCCAATTGGCGATCTTACCCAGAAATGGGAGCAGGTAACTGTCAAAACTAGGTACCGGCTCCCCCCTTCCCCCAAAAAAGTGCCAAATGTGGCAGTGGAAGGGGGGTGGGGGAGGATGTGAACAAGTGGAGCTTCCCCTTTTGGGTGGAGCTCCACTTTAAAGATGCCAGCAGGTGTAGGCAATGACATCAATGCTCCCATTCACTTACATGTTTATTAAAACAAAGAGTGAGGTTACCCCCTTTTTTAAACCAGGCTCTTTGTGTTTGGTATGGATTTTAGAGGGGTACTGACCCAGTGACATCATTGCCCATATACGGTCATATATTATATTGCAGTTTAGCAGTCCTTAGATGTGATGGCTTCATTCATTTTAATTTTTAGTCTTTCTTTCTTCTATTTTCGTCTGGTGACCCAGTCAGTAAGTCTGTTGTTTTTCAACATAAACATTCTCTTGCACTTACAGGGATGAGGCAGACCATTTAACACTGGCAGGGGGGCTTGCAATGAACAAAAGGAAAAAACTGTTTGCTGTAACTGATTACAAAGTATTAGCTGGAGTTCAGCCCCAATTTGTTAGGTCCTGTTCACACCTGGGCATAGCAGATACATGAGCAGAAATGAGCTTTTTATCTTGATGTGTTTCTGCAAACACGAGTAAAATGTGCTAAAACATATGGTACATGAGCTTCTTTAGTGCATTTTTAGAGTGGAGTAGGGATGAGCTTCGTGTTCGAGTCGAACCCATGTTCGACTCGAACATCGGCTGTTCGATCGTTCGCCGAATTGCGAACGTTATGGGCCGTTCGCGCTAAATTCGTGTGGCGCGTCACGGCCCATAATTCACTGCGGCATCGCAGTGCATTGCTGGCTGATGATTGGCCAAGCATGCACTATGACCCGCATGCTTGGCCAATCACAGCGCTGTCAGTAGAGAGAGCTGTAATTGGCCAAAGCCAGGGTGGCTTTGGCCAATTACGGCTCAGGGCATTTAGTACACACCCCACACTATATAAGGCCGCCTGCACGGCGGCCCTGTGTAGTGTGTGTTCCGGTGTGCTGAGAGATAGAGAGAGAGAGAGACAGTGTCATTTGATTTGAGTTAGATAGATTAGGCAGAACAGTCAGTCAGTTAGCTGCACTTACAGTGTATTGTGTATATATATGCATCCCAGGTGTTGCATATATATATATACACTGTATTCAGTTTAGCTAGATCCGTTCCTGTTATCTTCTATCTAGACTATTTACATTTAATGCAGTGCGTCCTGCTCACAGTGTTCAGCTAGATCCGTTCCTGTTAAATTCCTACTGACCGGCAGGCTTGTCTGGTTACAGTATATAAAGCTACCTGAAGAAAATTACAGGTGTTCTATTTGATCCTATTAGTACCACGGTCAGGCAGCTAGACTATTTACATTTAGTACAGTGCGTCCTGCTCACAGTGTTCAGCTAGATCCGTTCCTGTTATCTTCCTACTGACAGGCAGGCTTGTCTGGTTACAGTATATAAAGCTACCTGAAGAAAATTACAGGTGTTCTATTTGATCCTATTAGTACCACGGTCAGGCAGCTAGACTATTTACATTTAGTACAGTGCGTCCTGCTCACAGTGTACAGCTAGATCCGTTCCTGTTATCTTCCTACTGACAGGCAGGCTTGTCTGGTTACAGTATATAAAGCTACCTGAAGAAAATTACAGGTGTTCTATTTGATCCTATTAGTACCACGGTCAGGCAGCTAGACTATTTACATTTAGTACAGTGCGTCCTGCTCACAGTGTTCAGCTAGATCCGTTCCTGTTATCTTCCTACTGACAGGCAGGCTTGTCTGGTTACAGTATATAAAGCTACTTGAAGAAAATTACAGGTGTTCTATCCCAGCTTAGTGCAGCTACAGGCCATTAGTATGTCTGGAAGGCCAAGAAGGAGAGGCAGACAGTCACAAGCCAATAAGAGAGGGCAAGCAGGCTCTGTGTCTAGTGCTGGTCGTGGAGACGGTGCATCCTCATCAGCACGTGGCCATGGGACACGCTTGGCCTTTTTTTCGGCAGCTGGCCATGTTGAGCCGCAACATGCGGAAGACTTGGTCGAGTGGATGACCAAGCCGTCCTCATCCTCCTCATCCTCTCTCACCCATGCCCAGGGTGCTTTGTCTGGCAAAGCAGCGGCCTCTTCCCTCAGCTCAATGTCATCAGTGACTCCTTCCCTAGCTCCACCATGTCCTCATGAGGATTCCCTCGAACTGTTTGACCACAGTGTTGGGTACATGCTCCAGGAGGATGCCCAGCGTTTGGAAGGCTCTGATGACGATACTGAGCTCGATGAAGGCAGTAACATGAGCGCGGACAGAGGGGGTGCCCAAGAAGGACAGCAATCTGGCAGTCATGCTCCCCCTGCTGCAGCATACTGCCAGGTTTGCTCCAGTGATGAGGAGGGAGGGGATGATGAGGTCACTGACTCAACGTGGGTGCCTGATAGGAGAGAGGAGGAGGAGGAGGAGGAGGAGGAGGAGGCGGCAGCACATCACCAACGAGGCAGGATGCCCTCCAGGGGCCAGCCTAAGGGCAACACATTGACTGCATCACACCCCAAAGCTCCACATGTGCAGGGCGCTGCAGTCTCTGCGCGTTATTCAAAAAGTTCTTTGGTGTGGGCCTTTTTTGAGACGAGTGCATCAGATCGCACCGCTGCTATTTGCAACATATGTCTCAAGCGTATCTCGCGTGGCCAAAATATCTCCCGCTTGGGTACCACATGCTTGACCAGACATATGTTGACCTGCCATGCAGTTCGTTGGCAAGCGTATCTAAAAGACCCACACCAAAGAACAAAGAGGATCTCTCCTTGCTCCTCATCAGCTGAGATTTCCAACCCCACTAGACCTTCAGTCCTCTCTGAGACCTGCAGTGAGAGGAATGAAGGTGTAGAATTAGGTGTGTCACAGCCAAGTACTTGTGGGCAATCTGCTTTTGGTACACCGACGTCAGATTGTACCAGGCAAATTTCCCTGCCCCAGCTGCTGCACCGCCGAAAGAAGTTTGCTCCCAGCCATCCACATGCCCAGCGGTTGAATGCTAGCTTGGCAAAATTGCTAGCACTTCAACTGCTGCCTTTTCAGTTGGTAGACTCTGCCCCCTTCCGTGAGTTTGTGGAATGTGCGGTTCCTCAGTGGCAGGTACCCAAACGCCACTTTTTCTCACGGAAGGCGATTCCGGCTCTCTACCGGCATGTGGAAGGCAATGTCCATGCCTCGCTGGACAGGGCGGTCAGCGGTAAGGTGCATATTACCGCTGACTCATGGTCCAGCAGGCATGGACAGGGACGTTACCTAAGTTTCACGGCGCATTGGGTGACTCTGCTGGCAGCTGGGAAGGATGCAGGACAAGGTGCAGTAGTGTTGGAGGTTGTTCTGCCACCACGCCTCCAAAATGCTGATTGTGACACACCTCTCTCCTCCACCCCCTCCTCTTCTTCTTCCTCCATGGCCTCTTCCTCGGAACCAGCGGTGCTCCGTAGGCGTTCAAGGGGCTACGCAAGTACGCAGGCCAAAAGATGCCATGCGGTGCTTGAGCTGGTGTGCTTGGGGGACAGGAGCCACACTGGGGCAGAGGTTCTGTCAGCTCTGCAGGGGCAGGTTCAGAGGTGGTTGACGCCACGCCAACTTAAGGCAGGAATGGTGGTTTGCGACAATGGCACCAACCTCCTCTCTGCCCTCCGACAGGGACAAATGACCCATGTGCCCTGTTTGGCTCACGTCCTTAACTTGGTGGTGCAGCGGTTCTTGGGCAGGTACCCGGGCTTACAGGATGTCCTGAGGCAGGCCAGGAAAGTCTGTGTGCATTTCCGCCGGTCATATAATGCCAGTGCTCGGCTGACGGACCTCCAAAAGGAGTTTAACCTGCCCAAGAACCGCCTAATCTGTGACATGCCCACCAGGTGGAACTCAACGTTGGCCATGCTGCAGCGGCTGCACACGCAGCAGAGGGCCATCAATGAGTACCTGTGCGACTATGGCACCAGGACAGGGTCAGGGGAGCTTGGTTTTTTTTCCCCACGCCAGTGGGCCATGATCAGGGATGCATGCACTGTCCTGTCACCATTCGAGGAGGCCACGAGGATGGTGAGCAGTGACAGTGCATGCATCAGTGACACTGTCCCCCTTGTCCACCTGTTGGAGCACACGCTGCGTGGAATAATGGACAGGGCACTTGAGGCAGAACAGAGGCAGGAAGAGGAGGACTTCCTTAGCTCTCAAGGCCCCCTTTATCCAGACAGTGTTCCTGCGTGCCCGCCGATCACACAGGAAGAGGACGAGGAGGAAGAGGAGGAGGAGGAAGATTGTGTCAGTATGGAGGTGGAGCCTGGCACTCAGCATCAGCAGCAGTCTTTAAGGGATCAGTCCCAAGAAACACATGGACTTGTACGTGGCTGGGAGGAGGTGGCTGCGGACCATGTCGTTCTTAGTGACCCAGAGGACTCCGGACCGAATGCCTCAGCAAACCTACGCTGCATGGCCTCCCTGATCCTGCAAAGCCTGCGTAAGGATCCTCGTATTCGTGGTATCAAGGAGAAGGACCAATACTGGCTGGCAACCCTCCTTGATCCACGTTACAAGGGTAAGGTTGCGGACCTTATCTTGCCATCGCAGAGGGAGCAGAGGATGAAACATCTTCGGGAGGCCTTGCAGAAAGGTCTGTGCAACGCGTTCCCAGAGACTGGGAGGTTACAAACTCCTGTTTCTGGACAACGTGTTGCTGAGGCTTCGGTCAGTCAAAGAAGGAGCGGTGGAGAAGGTGGCCGTCTGACCGATGCGTTCAGACAATTTTTTGGTCCGCAGCCCCAAGGTATGATCGGTTCCAGCAACCATCGCCAGCGTCTGTTTTACATGGTGCAGGAATACCTAGGGGCAAGATCAGACTTGGACACCTTTCCCACCGAAAATCCTCTGGGTTACTGGGTCTTGAGGATGGATCACTGGCCAGAGCTTGCACAGTATGCAATTGAGCTACTGGCCTGTCCTGCATCCAGCGTTCTTTCGGAACGCACATTCAGTGCTGCTGGAGGCGTGGTAACCGATCACAGGGTGCGTCTGTCCACCGACTCGGTCGATCGGCTGACCTTCATAAAAATGAATGAGTCTTGGATCACCACCAGCTACCAAGCACCTGATGCTGATGTAACCGAATAATTTTTTTTTAAATCTCAGATCCCTTCAAAGACTGCCTATGCTGATGCTGAGTGACTATCCCTGAGTAATTATCCTCTTCCTCCTCAATCATCACGCTGATAGCTTGTAAGAACATTTTTGGTTCTGGGCGCCACCACCAGTGCCTAAGGCACAATTTTTCAGCCCCTGTTTAACAGGGGCGTGTAATTACAATTTTTGATGTAATACTTTGCAGCAGGGCTCGTTCCTGCATTCCAACTAGAGTGTCTGTGAGGGGTTGCAGTGTTGTGGCACCAGCACCAGTGCCTAAGGCCCAATTTTTCTGCCCCTGTCTAACAGGGGCGTGTAATTACAATTTTTGATGCAATACTTTGCAGCAGGGCTCGTTCCTGCGTTCCAACTAGAGTGTCTGTGAGGGGTTGCAGTGTTGTGGCACCAGCACCAGTGCCTAAGGCCCAATTTTTCTGCCCCTGTCTAACAGGGGCGTGTAATTACAATTTTTGAAGCAATAATTTGCAGCAGGGCTCGTTCCTGCGTTCCAACTAGAGTGTCTGTGAGGGGTTGCAGTGTTGTGGCACCAGCACCAGTGCCTAAGGCCTAATTTTTCAGCTCCTGTTCAACAGGGGCATGTAATTACAATTCTTGATCTAATATTTCACAGCAGGGCCCTGTGAGGGCTTACAGTGTTGTGGCCACAGCAACACCTAAGGCCCAAATTTCTGCTGAGTATATAGGGCAGGACCCTACTTTCAAACATCTAACTTACAAACGACTCCTACTTGCAAACGGAAGGAGACAACAGGAAGTGAGATGAAATCTACCCCTAGGAAGGGAAATTCTCTCCTGTAAGAGTTAATATGGGAAAACAATTTCTCCTTTCCACTGATGCTTTCCAATCCTTGTTCCACAAAAAAACCCAAATTTTCAAAAAACATTTTTCATTGGGACAAAAAAGTGAGGTGAAATCTTCTGAAGAGGAGGAAAGACAGCAAAACAAATGTCACAGGGGTGATAACCCTTCCCTATGTTTTCCAAAAAGCTTAGAAAAGATTTTTTGGCTGGAGCTAAACACGTTAAAAATGTTCAAAATTACAAACAGATTCTACTTAACAACAAACCTACAGTCCCTGTCTTGTTTGCACCGCCTGTATACTGCTGTTCAGAGTATATAGGGCCTGGTGGCCCCACACCTTTCCTTATTTTAATTTGGGTGCGGGGTTCCCCTTAATATCCATACAAGACCCAAAGGGCCTGGTAATGGACTGGGGGGTACCCATGCCGTTTGTCTCACTGATTTTCATCCATATTGCCATGACCCGACATGACATTAAACCCGCAAGCAGTTTTAAATGAGATTTTTTCCTTTAAAAATGACATTTGGTGCAGGGACTGTTCTAAACATGGGAAACACGCGTCACTTTACAGGCATACTATAGACACCCCCCAGGTACGATATTTAAAGGAATATTTCACTTTTTTTTTTTTACTTTAAGCATCATTAAAATCACTGCTCCCGAAAAAACGGCCGTTTTTAAAAGTTTTTTTTGCATTGATACATGTCCCCTGGGGTAGGACCCGGGTCCCCAAACCCTTTTTAGGACAATACCATGCAAATTAGCCTTTAAAATGAGCACTTTTGATTTCGAACGTTCGAGTCCCATAGACGTCAATGGGGTTCTAACGTTCGTGCGAACTTTCGGTCCGTTCGCGGGTTCTGGTGCGAACCGAACCGGGGGGTGTTCGGCTCATCCCTAGAGTGGAGAGAGGTCAATTCAAATGAGTGGTGTCACCCCACTAAAGTGCTAAAAAAAATGCAAAAAAGGGCCAAAATTGTAACACGGTAGGTCTACTCAAACGTGAATAGGGCCTTACTGTATTGCAATCTGCTAGTACATCTAACACTCCCCTCCCCCCAGACTGACAATGCTGCTGTCGAAATCTGCCCCCTGTGCTCCTTCATCCAAAGTGGTGTCTATATAATACAGGTGTGTTACTGGCCAGATCACCAGCTAAAAACAGAAGGAAAGAACCAAAAAAATACTTAAACATTTAGTATAAATTTTCTTTTTGAGTCTTTCTTTCTTCTATCTGATGAGCCAGCAAGTTTGTTGTTTTTCAAAAGCACAAGCTCTCCAGCAGAATATATTAGTTTACATGGATGAGACAACCCATTTAACACTGGCATGGGAGCTTAAAATGATCAGCATTTAAAATCTTTATCCCTAAAGGAAAAAACGATTTGCTGTAACAAATTATAAAATGGAAGCTAGAGTTTGGCTTCAATTAGTTACAGTAGGTATTTAAATCTGCTAATACATTTAACACTACCCTCCCCCCTCCCAGACTAAAAATGCCATCTGCTTGGCTTCCTGGGCACATTCATCCAGAGTGATGTCTTACTAATACAGGAGGTGTGTTAAAGGAGAAAAGAGAGGCAAAAGGCCAAAGAAATTAAAACAGCCACCACATGTAATGATTGGTAAGCTGCAATATAATATATTTTTGGTTTTGGGTTTAATACAGCTTTAACCACTTTCCGACCAGCTGCCGCAGTTATACTGCGGTAGGTTGGCTCCCCTGTGCGAGCTGTCGTAGCGTACGTTGGCGCCAGGCACCCGCGATCGCTTGTGACAGAGCGAAAACCAGGATCTGTGTAAACACACAAATCCCGGATCTGTCAGGGGAAAGGAGAGAGATTGTGTGTTCCTACTAAGTAGGAACAACAACCTCTCTCCTCCTCTAGTCAGCCACATTCCCCCCACAGTTAGAACACACATAGGGAACACAGTTAACCCCTTGATCGCCCCCCAGTGTTAACCCCTTTCCTGCCAGTGACATTTATACAGTAAATCAGTGGCTATTTTTAGCTCTGATTGCTGTATAAATATCACTGGTCCCAAAAAAGTGTCAAAAGTGTCCGATGTGTCCGTCGCAATGTTGCAGTCTCGATAAAAATCACAGATCATCGCCATTACTAGTAAAAAAAAATTATAATAAAAATGCCATAAATCTATCTCTTATTTTGTAGACGCTCTAACATTTGCGCAAACCAATCAATATACGCTTATGGCGATTTTTTTTTTTTACCAAAAATATATGTAGAAGAATACATATTGGCCAAAACTGATGAAGATATTTGTTTTTTAAAATTAGTTTTTTTGGATATTTATTATAGTAAAAAGTACAATATATTGTGTTTTTTTCCAAATGGTCGCTCTTTTTTGTTAGCGCAAAAAAAAAAAACCGCAGAGGTGATCAAATACCACCAAAAGAAAGCTCTATTTGTTGGGAAAAAAGGACATACATTTTGTTTGGGTACAACATTGCACGACCGTGCAATTGTCAGTTAAAGTGACGCAGTGCCGTATCGCAAAAAATGGCCTGGTCAGGAAGGGGGAAAATCCTTCCGGGGCTGAAGTGGTTAAGAGACAAAACCTTCATGTCTTTAACTATTTAGCTGTTTGTGCCAATAAAACAGTATCATGGAAATGACTCAGCTATGTCATAACAATTATCCTAACAGTAAGGAGTTAAACCTACCTTATAACCTTTTCCATCATCTGTGCATTCTAAAAACAAAGAAATAAAACAGCAGCTCTTTTAGATATAAAATTATATATGCTATAATGAAAATATAAAACGTTTGCAGGTGTGTTAAAGTTAAGAGGCCCTTATCATTTACCCACGTGCTGCTCCAGTCCGGAGTCGTCTTTCATTCATTGTTTACATGAGATGGGGTCCTACTTTGAGTGCCCCTCTCATGTCCTTCTTGACATGGGGTTGGTTTACTAAAACTGGAGAGTGTGAAATCTGGTGCAGCTGTACATGGTAGCCAATCAGCTTCTAACTTCAGCTTGTTCAATTAAACTTTGACCAAAAAAATCTGGAAATGGATTGGTTTTAATGCAGAGGTGCACCAGATTTTGCACTCTCCAGTTTTAGTTAATTAACCCCATGGAACCTCCTATTGGCTGTACAGCAGCGGGATCCTCTCAGGTTCCCCCCCCCCCCCCCCAATTTAGTTTGTACATAATTGGATATTCAAAGTGAACACAACTTTACATGATTTACTATAATTTACCATGCAAAATTAACTGCCATTACCCCTTTAGTAAATCAACTTCCATGCGTTCACATTAGAAAGTGAAGTGCACTTAGCTTAAAGCGTTTGTTACCCCAACATTCCTGATATGTGCCTGCTGTACCATGTACTTGTATGATGACGTCTCCTGTGCTCTTTGTATTGCTTCCTTTATGTGAAATCCCTGGTGTTCTTGCCAGTCCCTCTGCTCTCCTATTAAAGACCACACTAAGCAGAAGAGCACACCATAGTCAGTTCTCTAGCTATAAAAAACTGAGGTGTACACTCGGGCCTACAATATACCACTCAGCGCCAAAGGTAAAATTACTGTTCAGAAGTACAAGCAGAACACCTTAATATAAATAGAACTGACACTCAATTTGTTATCACAAAGAAGGTAAAGATATACAGAAGCAGCCGTTTAAAATATAAGTAAAATAGGATATAAATATTATATAAAACACCCAGTAACTGAACTGTGGTAATACACTACAAACAGCGCTAGTGTTGAGCATAAACAAGCAAGCATGTGGCCAACTTCACACGAAAATCCTTGAGAGTAGTGAAGAGTTAAAATAATGGTTCAGAGAGTGTTCATAGGTGATCATAAAGAAAAGTCTCAGTGTGCACCTTCCAACGGTCAGTCCAATTCCACCATGTGAGAACACACTCCCCTCAGGGGGTTACACTCACCAGAGCTGAGAAATAAATAAGCCTCCAAGGGAAGAAAACCTCTGAGCCAAGACTGCTACCAACACCACTCCGGGAGATTGTCAGATAAGGGCTCCAAATAATTCATGAACAAAAGAGAAGCGCACATAGCGTAATCCCGTTTATTAAATGAATACCCATCACATCTCAAAACCCCCCTCAATAAATACGTACAAAAACACTGCAGTCAAACTGCCCCGAAGAGGGACAGTCATGAATGGAGCTTCATCTCGGGGTTTCACTCCCAATACAGGGAGGTGGAAAACATTTTTGCTACCCATTGGCATGTTCTGCTTATGGACAAAGTGCTGCATTCAGTTTTACCCTGTAAACCGAGTTTTAACTATAGAAGGTCGCTGAGCTTTGCTGACAAAATAGTGCGGAAAGTGTTGGATCCCCCTTCCAGACCCTCTACCTTTTGGGACAGAGATGCTGTTGTAGGAGGTGCCGTGCTTGTAGGGAAGTGAATAGGCCACTGAGGGCCCTTGAGAGTTGTACATCAACTTCGAATAACAAAGAATTTTCCATCAAAGAATTCATCACATGTAACACTTCTTATGTGGTCTATGCTCTGCAATGTCCGTGCGGCCTTATTTATATAGGGCGTACCAAGAGGCTTTTGAAAATTAGAATTGCAGAGCATATAGCCAATATAAAAATAGGTTTTAAAGACCACAATGTATCACTCCATTTTAAATTGATGCATAATCAGGACCCATCAGGCCTTAAATTTTGGGGCATTGATCACTTAAAACCAAAATGGAGGGGTTCAAATCTAGTTTGTGACCTATCTAAGAGAGAGACCCAATGGATTTTTTTGGTGGATACTTTATCGTCAAAAGGGTTAAACGTTGATTTAGATATTAATTGTTTCATAAGTGATTATTAGTATTTTTAAGCAATTTTTATTGATCGGCTTTTAATGGTGTTACATATATATATATATATATATATATATATATATATATATATATATATATGTGTGTGTATATATATATATATATATATATATAATTTTTTATATAATTTTCTATATATATTTCGTATTTATCCATATTTTTATTTATGTCTTTTTTATAAATGCTTCATGTAAGCGTATATATATTAATACCTGTTCTGAAGCTCCTTAGAAATTATTTGCCCGCAATTTACCGGTGCATTTTTATGAATCAAGTTACACCACGATTGTTGATTTTTCATTTGTATTTACCCTGTTTCCGTATCTATGCCATCATAATGAGGATTAATTTGCTTGTTAAAATTATCATGATTAGAATTGGTGGATGTACTGTTTAACTCAATGGCATGAATTATGTGGGCTATTTTATATCTATCAGTCTGTTTATTATGTGTTATATTGCATAATTTTGTTGTTTCTATGAAAGAAGTGCAGTGAGGCTTTTTGTTCCTCTCCCCCCCTATAGGAAGCCGTCATTGTTTACTTTGGCTGATGACTTGCGCCTGTCGTTGTGCCAAACGCGCTGTGATTGGCTATGGGTGACTGGGGCGGGACAATTTAAGCCTGTCTGTTTGCCGTGTAGTCACGTCCTCTGTTGAAGTCAGGATATGACGAAACGCATCAGGGGGTGTCCTACACGACGCCGGAAGTGACGTGTGTGCTCCACCACAGCTGGATCCGGAACAAGGAAGTATTTTATCGCTCCTTGGGACATTGAACCGGCTGATCTCTGTAACGGTGAAGTGCACAGCTCATACGCTTTTATTGCTTGTTTGACTGCAGTGTTTTTGTACATATTTATTGAGGGGGGTTTTGAGATGTGATGGGTATTCATTTAATAAATGGGATTACGCTATGTGCGCTTCTCTTTTGTTCATGATTTATTTGGAGCCCTTATCATCTGACAATCTCCCGGAGTGGTGTTGGTAGCAGTCTTGGCTCAGAGGTTTTCTTCCCTTGGAGGCTTATTTATTTCTCAGCTCTGGTGAGTGTAACCCCCTGAAGGGAGTGTGTTCTCACATGGTGGAATTGGACTGACCGGTGGAAGGTGCACACTGAGACTTTTCTTTATGATCACCTATGAACACTCTCTGAACCATTATTTTAACTCTTCACTACTCTCAAAGATTTTCGTGTGAAGTTGGACACATGCTTGCTTGTTTATGCTCAACACTAGCGCTGTTTGTAGTGTATTACCACAGTTCAGTTATTGGGTGTTTTATATACTATTTTTATCCTATTTCTCTAGCTATGCTGGGAACTCAGTGTACTCTCCTCCAATGATCAGACTTGTCCTGACACGCCCCAGCTGCACAGCCATTCACTGGTAAGCTCAGTGCACTGCTGCTTCTCCTTCCCCAGCTGTTATGCAGCTGAGAACAGAGGGAATGTGATAATTTATAAAAGGGGAAAAAATGTCTTTATAATTTTATATATATATATATATATATATATATATATATAAAATATGTGTATGTATGTAGCTCCACCCCCGAAGGAGCCGCTGGTAAAAGCTGATAAAGAACAACCTCAGCCCCCCTGGTGCACCTGGTTAAATAATAATTACTGCAAGCACAATTTACAACACAAGTGAGAAATACCTTTCGCCTGGCTGAGGGATATGGCAATAAATACACACACACCTGTTTAGTGATAAATATGCTTAATCTATTGATTGACTATTATAGAGTAAGTAACAGTTAAACCAAATTGAACTCACTCAGCAGGCAGGTTAGCAATAAACAATGCATGTAAACTTTAAATGCAACAAGGGTACTTATAAATCCACACTAAGTTTTGAGTGCACTCAAACGAATAGACAGAGGTATAGTACCTCTTTAAATTGCCCAGCAGATAGAGCTTCAAGGTAGTTACAACTAGGGGCAGTCCTTAGTCCTAAGTTTCGTTGAAACTCATTGGTGTGCGTTGCGGCCGTCAGTAAGGCCTACAGCAGTGGTCATCAACCCTGTCCTCAGGGCCCACTAACAGGCCAGGTTTTATGTATTACCTTGGGGATATGCAGACTAGAATACTGCAATCACTGAGCAGCAAATGATATCACCTGTGATGTATTTCAGTTATCTTGCAAACCTTGCCTGTTGGTGGGCCCTGAGGACAGGGTTGATGACCACTGGCCTACAGGCAGTATTAGAGATATGGAGTCACTGGATAAGTAGCTCCCAGTGGCTTTATTCCCTAGCAGTGGTAGCAAGCTCGCTTAGGTTGCTTAGGGTGACTCTGGCAGGCAGCACGGCATGGATAGCATCCCGGGAGAGGCTTTGTCTCTCCATGATCCGGTCCCAGAACTGCTTCCCCACACTGTAGTAGCTTCCACCTCGTTCTCTCTCCACACTGACCCCGATAACTTGCTGCCAGAGGCGTATCTAGTGAAAATGGCGCCTATGGCAAGCACTGAAACTGCGCCCCTGTCAACAAAAAAAAAGAAACAGCTAACAAAACTACAAGTCAAGCTCTTTAATCTTTCTATTAACAAATTATGGATTAGTACTACATAAACTGCCCAATGGATCAGTTCGCCCCTGGTCATTAAACATTCTACATTCAGTGAAAGTTCATGCACTGCAAAGTTTGCACTGCATGAACTTTCATTGAATGTAGAATGTTTAAGGAGCTTGTTGCACAAATCACTTTATAAACTTTATAATATCTATTTATTTAATCCATATTGAGCACTATTTGATTGTGTGTATATGCCAAGCAGAAGCAGCCAATCAAATATGGTGCTCAATATGGATTAAATTAATATGCACAGCCATAAATATCAGAAATTAAAGTGTAATAAAGTGGTTTGTGCAACAGCAGGTACTACTTTTAAATAGACTGAGAATGTGACTACAGCTGATGACCAGACTGCAAATGTGACTACAGGTGATGGCCAGACTGCGAATGTGACTACAGCTAATGACCAGACTGCGAATACAGGAGATGACCAGACTGCGAATGCGACATACTACAGGAGATGACCAGACTGCGAATGCGACATACTACAGGAGATGACCAGAATGCGAATGCGACTACAGCAGATGACCAGACTGCGAATACGACTACAGCAGATGACCAGAATACGAATGCGACTACAGCAGATGACCAGACTGCGAATGCGACTACAGCAGATTACCAGACTGCGAATGCGACTACAGCAGATGACCAGACTGCGAATGCGACGTACTACAGGAGATGACCAGACTGCGAATGCGACATACTACAGGAGATGACCAGAGACTGCGAATGCGACTACAGCAGATGACCAGACTGCGAATGCGACATACTACAGGAGATGACCAGACTGCGAATGTGACTACAGGAGATGACCAGAATGCGACTAAAGCAGATGACCAGACTGCGAATGCAACTACAGCAGATGACCAGACTGCGAATGCGACTACAGCAGATGACCAGATTGCGAATGTGACATACTACAGCAGATGACCAGACTGCGAATGCGACATACTACAGGAGAAGACCAGACTGCGAATGTGACTACAGGAGATGACCAGAATGCGACTACAGCAGATGACCAGACGGCGAATGCGACTACAGCAGATGACCAGACTGCGAATGCGACACACTACAGGAGATGACCAGACTGCGAATGCGACTACAAGAGATGACCAGACTGCGAATGTGACTACAGGAGATGACCAGACTGCGAATGCGACTACAAGAGATGACCAGACTGCGAATGTGACTACAGCAGATGACCAGATTGCGAATGTGACATACTACAGCAGATGACCAGACTGCGAATGTGACATATTACAGGAGATGACCAGACTGTGAATGTGACATACTACAGGAGATGACCAGACTGCAAATGCGACTACAGCAGATGACCAGACTGCGAATGCGACTACAGCAGATGACCAGATTGTGAATGTGACATACTACAGCAGATGACCAGACTGCGAATGCGACTACAGCAGATGACCAGATTGCAAATGTGACATACTACAGCAGATGACCAGACTGCGAATGCTACATACTACAGGAGATGACCAGACTGCGAATGCGACTACAAGAGATGACCAGACTGCGAATGCGACATACTACAGCAGATGACCAGACTGCGAATGTGACTATAGCAGATGACCAGACTGCGAATGCGACATACTACAGGAGATGACCAGACTGCGAATGCGACTACAAGAGATGACCAGACTGCGAATGCGACTACAGCAGATGACCAGACTACGAATGCGACTACAGCAGATGACCAGACTGCGAATGCGACTACAGCAGATGACCAGACTGTGAATGCGACTACAGCAGATGACCAGACTGCGAATGTGACATACTACAGCAGATGACCAGACTGCGAATGCGACATACTACAGGAGATGACCAGACTGCGAATGCGACTACAGGAGATGACCAGACTGCGAATGTGACATACTACAGGAGATGACCAGACTGCGAATGCGACTACAGCAGATGACCAGACTGCGAATGCGACTACAGCAGATGACCAGACTGCGAATGCGACTACAGCAGATGGCCAGACTGCGAATGCGACATACTACAGCAGATGACCAGACTGCGAATGCGGCTACAGCAGATGACCAGACTGCGAATGCGACTACAGCAGATGACCAGACTGCGAATGCGACTACAGCAGATGGCCAGACTGCGAATGCGACATACTACAGCAGATGACCAGACTGCGAATGCGACTACAGCAGATGACCAGATTGCGAATGTGACATACTACAGCAGATGACCAGACTGCGAATGCGACATACTACAGCAGATGACCAAGTAGCCAGTTTTAAAATCTTTCAGCAATGCACAGCTATACAGGGGGATAAAGAACATTGTCAGGGAGGGTTTAGTAACACTGAGTCTATAGGTAGAAAGACCTACCTGACCAGCCGGGCTCACCTCTGAGGTCTGGAGGCGGAGCTTTCTGTGGTAAGGGCGGGGCTTACATCGGTAGGGGCGGGGCTTGCGGCGGTAGGGGGCGGGAATATTCGTGGTCCAGGAGAGGCGATGTCAGTGCTCCGAGCACATACAGAGTACATGGGGCGGGGCAGGGCAGGGTCAGAGCGTCAGTGGAGCTCCCTGCCCCGCCCCTCCCTGCTGACAGAGCCTCCCTTAGCCTAAACCGAGCCCGACAGCCATCTCATAGAACACCAGCGCCGTGATCCTGCAGACTGGCCATGGGGATGGGGGCTATAATAGTCTGGGAGGACAGGTGGGGGGTTTTTTTCCATGCAGAGGGCGGCTTTTTGCCGCTCTTTCCTCCCATGGCGCCCATGGCACTTGCCATGGCTGCCATACCTTAGATACGCCACTGCTTGCTGCAGACTTAGGAGATTCCCTAATTTCTGTGGATTTCTGCCAACTCAGGCTCTGTTTTTCTCTGGCTGACAATCTTGGACAGTTCTCTCCTGACTGTCTCTTCACTGTCATGTCAGAGCCTTTTCTTTCCCTGGGCTCCTAGACTCTCTCTCTCTTCCTCTGAAAACACCTCAGACTCCCTCTTTCTCTTGGCAGTCTCTGGAAAGGCTTGGCTTTCTCTCTCTATATTAGGTCACACACTCCACACTCTGGTGTCGGTGTGTGTCTCTCTCTTTTAGCCTGATGCTGGTACCTCAGCCCGCTCTCCTCAGACAGCTCTGCCTCCTTTAGATCGCTCTCTCTCCTTTTAGATGTCTCTCTTTCTTTTTTAGCCTGATGCTGGTAACTCAGCCTGCTCTCCTCAGATAGCTCTTCCTCAATAATAGGTCACACACTCTCTGATATCAGTGTGTGTCTCTCTCCCCCCTCAGCTCCAAAAATCCCTCTCACAGCATTTTTCTCTCACTCTCCTCACATCTCTCCTTTTCCCAGGCTTCAGGATATCCCTCCTTCTCTGTTGGTCACACAGTCCCTGGTGTCAGCATGTGTCTCTCCTCACTCTGGCACCTCAGTTCCTTCCCCTCACACACTCCTCCTCTCCTCACTGGTAAGTGTCACTGTGTCCCAGCAAATGACTTTTTGAGCCTTGGTATCTCCCTCTCTTTTAAGCAATCTCCTCTCCTCTGTCTCCTGTCAGCACTCTCTCTTTCTTTTACCTCAGTACTTCCCTCTCTTCCACCCCCTCCGTACTTCCTGAAACCCCCTTTTTCCAGTATGCTCTGTGTCTGAGTTTTTCCTGGAAGGACCAGTCATCATCTCTCTGTCTCCATCTTGTGGCCAAAAGGAGAAATTGCATTAAAACATGCCTGTTACATACTCCCCCCCAAAGAACCTTCGGTCCCCAAAGGAAGGACAGATTCTATCAATACAATACAAAGGAGGCAAAAACAGGTTAGTACGGGGGGCGTGGCTTGGCGCTTAGTACAGGAGCTCCGGCGACATCGCAGCCAGATCCCGTCTATCTGCATCTAAATAGCCCTATCATGAGCAGGAAAAACTACTGCACTCCTTGCTTTAGATCGCAGAGACTTTCAGCAGCTTGCCAAGGGAGAAATATCACCAGTCTCTTCAGGAACCCGCCGGCAGCCCTGAGCCCTCTGCCTGGAAGCAAGAATGCAACGCCACATGCGGAGGGAGAATGCGGAGGAAGAATATAATGAGGACTCCCAGTCTGCGCTGGAGGACAACGGGAGGGATATCCCCCACCCTGATCTACCCCTCACATACGCCGGGATGTCAAGCATCACTGCAGACATTAAGGCCACCTTCTCTGCTGCCATCACAGACCTTAAATCCAGCATGCTTGTACTCACTGACAAGATGGCTACAGCTACAGCGGCAGGGAAGCACAGAGACAAAGCGATCCAGAGACTGGAGAAGGTAACGTGCTCACATTCCCAACATTTAATGGAGATTAACAGACACCTCGAGGACTTAGACAACAGGGGGAGGAGGAACAATATCAGGGTTAGGGGGATCCCTGAATCAGTGGAAGCCGATCAAATCACCCCAGCCCTGGAAAGAGTGTTCAATAGCCTGCTAGAAAGGCCTGAGGACACTGCTATTGAATTCGTTAGAGCCCACAGAGTGCTCAGAGCCAAAGGCCCAGATACCATGTCTCCCAGAGATATAATATGCAGCCTGCAAAACTTCTCACTGAAAGGGGATATCAGGAAGGCCCGCAGGAACGACCAAATTGTTTTCAATGGCGAGACAATCATGCTCTTGTATGATCTCTCTCAGATCACACTGAAAAACCGTAGGGCTCTACGGCCATTATTAGATAAACTATACTTGGCGATTCCCGTTTGCCTTGCTGGTCAACCATGATGGGAAACAATACACCCTGCGCACACCGGATGATCTGCCCAAATTTTGTCAGGCACTTCAACTGGGTCAAGTGGATCTGTCAGAATGGTACCAGGAGTTCACTCTTCCCCCTCCAGAAAAGCTTCCTCCGGGTTCCCCATTCAATTCACCAGATAAACGCCAGTCTAAGAAGATGAAACCCTCCTGCTCTGGTGGCTTACAAGCAGGAACCCCGAACAACAGACCTCATACCTCTAAAGGGTACGAAGTTGCCTAAATGCGTAACTTGCTGTGCGACAGATCTTCTGAGACTGTGAGTAGCCCTATACACCAAAACATCGCAACTCTTGCTAGACATGCCACCTGACATACCAGGTTGGGAGAAAAACTGATTCTATTGCAGCCAGGGGTTGTATTGATGACTTTGACTTATCCCTGGGCCCACAGCAACCCAGATATTCAGTCGAAGTTCTCTTGTGCACCTAAAAATGCTTGCAGGAATCATTTCTTGTGGATCCGGATTCTTATGGGCACATGGAGACCATGACTCCCTGAGACTTTTAAACACAGCCAGATACCTAACACAACACATATTTCTGGGAAAACCTGAAGGAGATATCCCCTTGTATCCACTTGTGTCCTATGACTATACCTGTGCTAATGAGGCGATCAGCTATATTTTCAATAATTTTCTCATCTAGTTTGAGTGCCTAAATAAACTGATCTTAACCTTCTCTCTCAATTGCAGGTTAAAATTACACACCCTTAGTAACCATGCAGTCCTGAATACTGTGGTATTTCCAGTTAGTCCCATAATAGGGAGATATACTGCAGATTGATGTGTTGTAGGGTTGCTAGGTAGCAGTGCTACTTGCCCTGGCCAGCGGTTAAACTGTTAAGTTGTTAAATTGTTTAATTCTTTGGTTTTTCCTATTCTTAGTGATTGATGTCATAAATTACATCATTGGTGCAGAAATGACCTTATCAATTTTTTCATTTTACGTGTTTCTAAGGCTGCGATTAGCTTAGGTTCTCACATCTGGTACACACTTTAATACTTTTACCTGTTTGGCTCCCACAAACGAGTCAACGCTCACTGACCCCTACAAGCGTTCTCTGTTGGGAAGATTCCTCCCATAGGAGACACTACTTTACTTACCTTGGGATCTGTGGACCCCAAGGAGATAATAGTTTCTCCCATTTATATTTCTCTCTTTCTGCCTCTCTCTCTCTTCCTATCTTTCTTGTACTATCCTTTTACCTACCTGTCTCACATCAACCCAAGATAGCACTAAGACTTACTTGGTATTGTATATCACATTGCATACCTTAACAAAGCTTATTTTTTGAGCTCCATTTCTAGATATTGGTTCATCATCGCTCTCTGGGTCCATACCATGGCGTACTCTTTCCTTGGCCATGGTCCTACGGTGATCTCTCACAACGCCAAGGGATTGAACATTCTGGAAAAGCGCACTGCTCTCCTGAGAGACCTTAAAAAAGGTAGACCACGATTTGTTTTCATACAAGAAACACACTTTAAAACTCAACAAGTCCCTAGCATCACAGACACATTCTTTACACAGGCATTTCACGCGACTAACGATTTGGCCAAATCCAAGGGAGTTTCCCATACTTATCAGTAGGGAGGCTTCCTTCGAACTCACAGACAAATTGGCAGACCCGGAGGGCAGGTTCCTCTTCTTGAAAGGGAGATGTGGAGTCACCCCAGTCACATTAGCTAATGTATATTTTTCTAATACATCTTAACTGCCCTTTTGCAAACATATGGTAAACGAACTTAAAGGCTTTAGTTCTGGTTGCCTGATCCTGGGAGGAGATTTCAACCTGCCACTAAACCCTCTAACTGATACCTCTACAGGCAAAACTTACCTCTCCTACAAAATCCTCAAAAGACTTAAAACACTTTTAAATTCCCTGCAACTCATAGACACTTGGAGCTTTCTCCACCCAGACGATAGGGATTTTACCTTTTACTCCACGGTACACAACCGCTACTCCAGAATAGATTACATTTTCGTAACACAAAGAGATCTCGACATGATCTCAGGGGTCCACATAGGGATACAAACCCTGTCTGACCATGCACCAGTCTCCCTGACCCTAGACCTGACGACACCACCCACCAAGTCAGACACCTGGAGATTAAACTCATCTCTGCTAACTGACCCCCATTCTCCTGCCCCAAATCACCGCTCTACTTAAGGACTTTTTTGATCTTAACACAACCCCTGGGATGGATCCCTTGATAATTTGGGAGGCTCATAAATGCTCCCTCAGGGGGGAACTCATTAAAATGGGCGCTAGACGTAAAAAAGAAAAAGAACAGGAAATCAAACACCTGACAGAAAAAAATCCACTGGCTCGAAACCAAACATAAACAATCCCTGTCAGAACGATCTGCTCTAGAATTATTGAATACCAGAAAGGCCCTCCAACAAATATTTGAGGCAAGGACAAAACATTTAAAAAAAAAAATACTATGAACACGGAGCCAAAACGAGACGATTTCTTGCGAAAGCCTTCCGAGCCGCTAAATCTAACCAAAACATATTAGGCATACGATCAAAAACAGGAAACATTGACGTCACCACCAAACAAATTGCCCAGCACTTTCAGGAATACTACTCCACTCTATACAACCTTCTTGAACAAAAGGGCAGCAGCTACCCTCAGGGAGATAGGCAACACTTTATATTAAACTATTTAAGGGAATCAAACTTGCCTACCTTAACGTCTACAGATATAGAAGCCCTAGAGAGACCCATGGAAGCTATAGAACTTCAGCAGGCAATCAAGAATCTCAAACCAGGGAAGAGCCCAGGCCCAGACGGCTACACAGCAATTTATTATAAAACTTTCCTAACCATCCTGCTTAGTCCGCTGCTAGAAGCCCTTAACTCCATGTCAAAACCCAGGGAAATTCCGCCAGCCTTTCTCTCAGCTCACAATACAGTTAAGGACCCAGCTGACTGCGCCAGTTACAGGCCAATATCCCTGCTTAACTTAGATGTAAAACTCATGTCAAAAATTATTGCCAATAGGCTGAGACCCCTGCTCCACGTCCTGATAGGTCCTGAGCATACTGGATTCATGCCAGGCAGAGAAACAAGGGACAATGTTATTAAAGCATTAAACTTGATACACACAACTAGTGACTTCGAGGGCCTTCTCCTATCTACGGATGCGGAGAAGGCCTTTGACCGAGTGGCCTGGGATTTTATGCTGGAGACATGCAGGTTTATTGGCTTGGGAAACCATATGATGGCCTGGATTTCCTCTCTATATAGAAACCCTACCGCACAACTTTGAATTAATGGCTCTTTATCAGGCATAGTTAAAATAAACAAAGATACGAGACAAGGATGTCCTCTCTCGCCCCTCTTATTCATCCTAACACTTGAGCCTTTCATTAGACGAGTTGTGGCGGAGAGATCAATACAATGTTCTTCATAACAAACCACCGTATCAAACGTTACATTCTACAGTTTTGGGTATATACCCCCTCTTCAGATACTCTTGAGGTACAGCTACATCTATATCTATATATTTTCACTAAATAACAGTATTCTGTAAAACATTATTCTTATTGTTCATGAAATCTGATTATTTCTTTTATTTGTCACTACGACCTGGAGCTGCGACTCCAACAATGTACTCTTTATTGGTTTTCAATAAACTTTGATGTATAAAAAAAAAAACAGGTTAGTACATGTATGAAAACAAGCAATTGGCATGAACCTGGCAAGGGAACCTCCCACCATTTGTCATAAGAGGTGAGGTTGTCTTGCCCACAAGCCACCCATATTGGGACGGCCCACCTATATGTGCCAGGGGGTGAGTTGGAGTCACCCTCCACTAAACCTGTAGTGGGAAGGATAGGCAGGCTGTGCATTCTCTGAGATGTGAGGATCGCTTCTTCAGAACTTTCGCCTAAAGTATCATATGTCAGCCTTTTTGGTGGGTGAATTGTTTGCTTTCCTCTCTGCTCTTTGGGCTCAGGCGTTTCGAGTATAGTAGCCTCTTGCTCTGATGCTGCAGAAGGTTGAGGAGCTTCTACAGTAGGTGACTGTGATATTGTGTCAATCTCGCTGCTGTTATCGGCGAGATTTGACAACTGTGAGCCCCGTCGCGGGAGCCAGCGCCGAGCTGGCTCGCCCATCGGGAAAGGAAAACTTTTTTAGTTTCGCGATGAGCGTCAGGCAGTGCTGACAGCTGTCTGGTATGAATCATGAGGGGAAACGCCGCGCCAAATTTTAAATAAAAAAACGGCATGGGTTCCCCCCAGGGGCATACCAGGCCCTCAGGTCTGGTATGGATTTTAAGGGGAACCCCCTACGCCGAAAAATCGGCGTGGGGGTCTCCCCACAAAATCCATACCAGACCCTTATCTGAACACGCAGCCCGGCCGGTCAGGAAAGGGGGTGGGGACGAGCGAGCGGCGAGCCCCCCTCCTGAACCGTACCAGGCTGCATGCCCTCAACATGGGGGGTGGGCCCCCCACCCCAAAGCACCTTGTCCCCATGTTGATGAGGACAAGGGCCTCTTCCCGACAACCCTGGCCATTGGTTGTCGGGGTCTGCGGGCGGGGGGCTACCCCTACCCATTCACCTGGGGGAAAAAGTGTCAATAAAAAAACACACTACACAGGTTTTAAAACAAATTTATTAGGCAGCTCCAGGGGTCTTCTTCCGACTTCGGGGTCTTCTCCTGACTTCGGGGGTCTTCTTCCAGTACCCCATACTCATTCATATAGGGTGGGGGGCCTTATGATTTTACAGTCCCATCATGCCCCGGTGACCACGCCCCATGCCTATCTAAGTGAGCGCGCACCGCTCATACAGGAGACAGCGCCGTGTCAACATCAGAAGAAGAGAAGCTGCCTAAAAAATTACTTTTAAAACCTGTGTAGTGTGTTTTTTTTATTGACACTTTTCCCCCCAGGTTAATGGGTAGGGGTACCATGTACCCCATACTCATTCACATAGGGTGGGGGGCCGGGATCTGGGGGCCCCCTTATCAAAGGGGGCTCCCGGATTCCGATAAGCCCCCTGCCCGCAGACCCCGACAACCAATGGCCAGGGTTGTCGGGAAGAGTCCCTTGTCCCCATCAACATGGGGACAAGGTACTTTGGGGTGGGGGGGCCCGGGAGGGGGGGCTGGTACGGTTCAGGGGGGGGGACGCTCACTTGTCCCCACCCCCTTTCCTGATCGGCCGGTCTGCATGCTTGGATAAGTGTCTGGTATGGATTTGGGGGGGACCCCATGCCGATTTTTCGGTGTAGGGGGTTCCCCTTAGAATCCATACCAGACCTAAGGGCCTGGTATGCCCCTGGGGGGGGGACCAATGCCGTTTTATTATTTAAAATTTGGTGCGGCGATCCCCCTCATGATTCATACCAGACAGCTGTCAATACTGCCTGTCGCTCATTGTGAAAGGAAAAAAAAGTCTTTCCCGATGAGCGAGCCAGCGCGAGATGCACAGTACCCTGTCGCCGAGAACCAGCGCAATGGGATCATGCTGGAAACACAATCTCGCGGTCAGGTACTGTATGTCTGCTACAGTTGGGGAACTCAGAAAGTCTCCTTGGCTTGCCAAGGGTTGTCTCTGTGGGATGAACTCTGGAGCTTCAGGCCTGAGGGTTCCCAAATCTGCTTCTCTGGGAGAAAGGAGAGTGCCAGTCTCTGCCAGCGTAGACTATCACAGCCAATCCATACCCATTTCTTCATCCTCGCTGTCTTCTGTGTTTGGTTGCAAGGATTGGGACCTGGTTACTGGAGGTTATTCCTGAGAGATGATTTGAGTAGGCTGTTGATTTGGTTGATGAGGTATACGAACTGCTAAACTAGCAGATGATTCCAGTGCCAGGTGTCTAGTGGGCCTGTGCTTCCTTCTGAGCGAATCTGGTATACTGGCAGTCCTGGCAACTGCTTGCAGGTAATGTAGGGCTGCAACTTCCACCAATAAGCTAGTTTGTGTTTCCCAGGGACACCCAAGTTCCTCAGTAACACTGTCACCAGGCTGCAAATCATGTACTCTCACCTTTAGGTCAAGGTTTCGCTTGTTTTGCTGGCCCTGGGTGTCTGAGGCAGTCTAACTTTCTGATATGCTGTCTTCAGACTCTTCCTCAGGTGGGTCACATATCCTTTGTGTGACACCATTGAGCCATGATCTAAAGAGGTGCCAAATGCCAAGTCCACTGGCAGTCGAGCTTCCCTACCGAACATCGGCCTATATGGTGAATAGCCCGTGGCATAGTTTTCAGTGCCATTATAGGCATGTACAATAGCTGCAATGTGCCTGCTCCAATGCTGTTTCTTTTCAGCCGTAAGAGTCCCAAACATATCCAGGAGGGTGCGAATAAAGCATTCTGGCTGGGGATCTCCTTGTGGGTGGTAGGGGGTGGTGCTTGACTTCTGAACACCTAACAGGTCTAACAGTCTTTTAATGAGTCTGCTCTCAAAGTCTCTCCCCTGGTAAGAGTGAATACGCTGAGGTAGGCAGTAGTGGACAAAGAACTTCTCTACCAGAATTTTGGCCATCGTAGATGCTTGCTGCTCCTTAGTTAAGAATGCCTGGGCATACCAGGTGAAGTGGAAGATTTCCCTGTCCACTCGACTTAGGCTCTAAACACAGAAAATCAATACACACTAACTCCAGTGGTCCTTGACTTTGAAGATGGCCCATTGGGGCAGCTCTGTGGGGCAAAGTCTTCCCTTATATACACCGTATGCAGGAGTGACAGTATGTCTCAACAGCAGCCCGCATACAGGGCCCATAGAACCAGTCTCGCACCAGTTTGAATGTCCTCTCAGACCTTGGTTGCCATGATTGTCATGTAAGGAAATCAGCAGTTTCCCTATGCTTTCTTGGTAAGAATAGCTGCCACTTATCATCAGGATCATCTGAGGGGCCCCTTCGGTAGACCACCCCATTGCGTAACTGCAGTTGATCCCATTCCTTGTGCACTAGTTGTGCTTCTGTTGGAGAGTCTGTTAGCAGTATATCTGGGCATTGTCCCTCCAGGGCCTTCAGTGTTAAACTACAGAGGGGATCTTCCATCTGGTCCTTTCTTAAGTCCTCGTCTGAAAGCTTAGTTAGGCCATTGTCCCTGACTTGGGACAAATCACAGTAGCATTTGGGGACACCTGCCACTGAGATTCTGATGGCTTTGGCCCCAGTTGTTCCTCGGCCTGATGTTTCACCCCCTGACACAAGGCTTGTATCCCTTCTGGTGTTGAGTCCACTCTTCAGAGCAAGCCCCTGCATCATAGGGTCTCCTCGACAGGGCATCAGCATTCCGGTTCCCGACCCCTGGACGTTACTTTAAAATGAAACAGAATCCTGATAGGGAAGCCAACCACCTGTGTCCAGTGGCATCCAGCTTGGCGGTGGTAAGAATATATGTGAATGGGTTGTTATCGGTCTTGACTACAAAGCCTGCACCATACAAGTAGTCTCAACTTGTCCACCACTGCCCACTTCAGAGCCAAGAATTCCAACTTGTGAGTAGGGTAGTCCTTCTCAGCAGGTGCAAGACTTTGGCTCACAAAAGCAACAGGCCGCAGGTGTCCATCGTGCTCCTGATACAGTATCCCGCCTAGCCTGTCTCGACTGGCATCAACATGCAGTTCATACGGTTTGGTTGGATCAGCATAAGCCAGAACAGGAGTGTAGTTAGACTCCACTTCAACTGTCAAAAGGCTTGCTCACACTGGTTGGTCCACTGGTCTTGAATTGACTCCCAAGGCTTCCTGGGCCCTCCGGGTTGTCTAACCGGCTTTGTTGGGTTTGGATCCTCGTCAACATCCTCATTTTTCAATAATTCATTAAGGGGCTGAGCTACTTTAGCGAATCCTTCGACAAACCTATAGCACAAGCAAAATCCCAGGAACGACCTAAGCTCAGTTACATTGGCGGGCCTGACCAAGAGGTGACAGCTTCTGGGGGTCAGTAGCTATTGCTTCAGCAGAGACAACATGGCCGAGGTAATTGGCTGAAGGCTAGTAAAACTGACATTTCTCCAGGGACAGCTTTAACCCCTGCGTCATGGAGTCTCTTCAGGACTTTCTCCAGACACTCTTCATGTTCTTCAAGGGTTTTGCAGAAGATGAAGATATCTTCAAGGTATAACAGCACTTCGATCAGTTTCACGTCTCTTACTGTCTTCTCCATCAGTCTCTGAAATGTTGCCGGACCGCCAGACAGACCCTGAGGCATCCTGTCAAACTCGAAGAACCCTATTGGGGTGATAAACATTGTCTTCTCACTATCTTCAGGGTGCATGGGAATTTTGATAGTACCCACTCTTCAGATCCAGCATGCTGAACCACTTTGCCCCCCAATAGCCTCTGGAGGGCTTCTTCTAGCCTCAGAATGGTGTACTGATCAGGGATGGTCCTTCTGTTGAGCGTCCGATAATCAATGCACAGCCTCAGGGACCTGTTCTTCTTCCGCACCACCATTATGGGGGAGGCATAAGGGCTCCTAGACTCCCTAATTATGCCTGATCTCTTCAATTCTGCCAGCTGCTCACGTAAATCTTCTAGGTCCCCTAGAGGGATACATCTGACTCTTTCCCTGAATGGTTTGTCTTCCTGAAGGCGAATCTGGTGTTGAGCACTTTTTGCACACCCCACATCAAACTCATTTTACAAAAACATATCCTGCCATCTCAGGAGCTGGGCTTTGACTCCTTCTTTCCACTCAGTTGAGAGTGGGGTGTTTTGTGCGAAAAACTGTTCTATGGAGATTCTTTCTCTCCCTTCCCCAAATCAGATGGTGAGACTGGGGTGGCTGGATTCACTTGTCCTAACAGCATTTGGGCCTGCAGTTTCAATGGCGAGGCCGTAACTTTCTGGATGCTGACAGCGATCTTCCCACAACTTCGTTGCAAAGCCCTAGTTGATATCCCTGGCAGTTGGCTTTAAGGACAACAAAGGGGCCCGGTTGTTCCCAATTGAGCTTGACTGAAGCTTGTAGATACGCCACCTCTCCAGGTTGTAGTACTTTCTCGCATCAGTCTAAACGCCATATCTTTCCCACCCCTTCAGCCGGGGATTTCTGTTCTTGGACTAGACGTTGGTATGCTTGTCTCAGCATGGGGTGTATACCCCTGGTTCAGGTATCAGGCTCCGAGACAAGAGGAGTAAGCAGTCTTCTAACAAGATTGGTATTGGTTCCTATGATCAGGGAACTATTTTTGGCTCCTGGGGGGTGAAGGCATACAATGGCTAAGGTATCAAACGTTTCTGTTGGTTTGGTCACAGAGAGGTCAAAAGTCAACTTGACCGGTAAGTATCCATCATATGGGAAATTTTGGGTTTCAATACCCCATATCTCCAGTTCCTCCAATTTCTGCAGGGGTAAGTGTTTGAGGTGCTGGTTGTAAAAGTCTCTATATAGCAGGGTAACTAGCACCCTGTGTCCAGAAGGGCCTTTGTATAGATGCCTTCTACTTGAATTGACACGATGGGAAAAGGTCCCACTAGTTTGTCAGGGAATCTACTCGAAGTAGGGTAGTTAGTTTGTCCTGTTGTTTGTATTCGCGCCCCCTTCTCGATGGGCTTCGAGTTTTTCTGGCATCTCTGTTGGGCTCCAGAGGGCTGGTAGGCACCGACTCTCCATGAACGTGCACTTGAGGTTGATGGGAGTGGTATGTCTGGTCGTTAAACAGCAGTGAGGGCCCTCTACGACAGTTTAGGCTTCCGCTGTGGCTTCCCTGGGTCTTTGCCTTTTGAGCTAATTGCTGTAGGTGGGCAACCATTTGGCTTCTTCACCGGGGCCCTCTGAGGTTTCCTGCTGGCTTCTCGGAACCAGCTGACATGTTTTAACGGACTTGTGGAGTTGTGTCGGTAATGACCCATGCCTCCGCAACTAAAACAGACTACTTGACTCATAGGCTTCTCTGTAGAAACAAATGTAGGGTTTGAAGTCTGCTTGGGCTCTGAGACATTCACGTTAGCTGGTGGGGTGATCCTGGCTGCTAACAGCATCATCTCCATCATTTGCGACACCTGGGATTTCAAGAGCTCCATCTTTGTCATCACTAGTTGCACTAATCACTCTGGCTTCAGTTTTTTTTTTTTACTCTCCAACAGAGCTTCTTCTTCTCACACCGCCCGGATTAATTCAGGATACTTCAAAATTCCACCAGTTCTTCGAGTTTTCAACTGAATCATAATAGGATCTAAGGGCTGAGCCTCCCTTCAAACCTGTTGTGTCCGGACCCTGTCAACTGACCTGGGATCTATACCTTTCTTTAGCATTATCTGGTGCATTATCTTGTCAAGACGCCTAATGTATTCAGACAATTTCTCCGCCTCATCTTGGTAGGTATGCTCAAACTGGTACACAAGGTCAGAGGCCTTTTCTGTTCTCTCAATACATCTTGCAAGATATCTAAGTAATCGTGAGCAGTACAGTCCTGTTTGCTAAGTTTCAGGTTGCGAATAGCTTCTGAGGCTGGCCCCCTCAAACTCTCATGATTCTCTGCTCTTTCTGAGCCTCAGGGATGTTCCACTCATCTAAGGCTTGCATGGCTGACTGCAGCCATTCCTCAAAACTCTCTCAAAACAGGAACTGGCTGTTTTCCAGAAAAGGTTCCCAACTTTTGGTATTCAGACACAGTGTATAGTGGACTACTCTTCTGACACTTTGCCACAAACAAATTCCAAGGCGGCAATGAATTCCGGCCCTATCATGGCTACAGGTGTCGGTAAGGTAGCTTCTTCCGACAAGGCTACTTGGCCTGAACTTTCTGGGCTCACATCGACAGGATCCATGTTAATGCTTTCAAGGGTGTTGCCTTGGTGGTTTGCTAGCAGAACAGGAAATCCCGGACGAGCCCCCACGTGTAGCGCCACCCCTGAAGGAGCCGCTGGTTAAATTTCGGCTTCTCTGTTCTGCGCCTCGACTCCAAGAACAACCTCAGCCCCCCTGGTACACCTGGTTGAATAAAATTACTGCAAGCACAATTTACAACACAAGTGAGAAATACCTTTTTGCCTGGCTGTGGGAAATGGCAATAAATACACACACACACCTGTTTAGTGATAAATATGCTTAATCTATTGATTGACTATTATAGCGTAACTGTTAAACCGAATTGAACACACTCAGCAGGCAGGTTAGCAATAAACAATGCATATAAACTTTAAATGCAACAAGGGTACTTATAAATCCACACTAGGTTTTGAGTGCACTCAAACGAATAGACAGAGGTATAGTACCCCTTTAAACTGGCCAGCAGATAGAGCTTCAAGGTAGTTAAAAATTAGGGGCAGTCCTTAGTCCTAAATTTCGTTGGAGCTCGTTGGCGCACATTGCATTGGGGTCACTGGTTAAGTAGCTCCTAGTGACTTTATTCCCTAGCAGTGATAGCAAGCATTGGCCGCAAGGCCCGCTCACCAGTCCTGGTAACACTCCGATCAGACGTCAACTCGCTTAGGTTGCTTAGGGTGACTCTGGCAGGCAGAACGGCTAAGACAGCATCCCAGGAGTGGCTCCGTCTCTCCACAATCCAGTCCCAGAACTGCTTCCCCACACTGTAGTAGCTTCCAATGGCACCTCTTCCTCTCTCCACACTGGCCTGATAACTCACTGCAGACTTAGGAGATTCCCCAAATGGCTGTGGATTTCTGCCAACTCAGGCTCTGTCTTCCTCTGGCTGACAATCTTGGGCATAGTTGTTCTCTCCTCACTGTCTCTGCACTGTCACGTCAGAGCCTTTTTTTTTTCCTGGGCTCCTAGACTCTTTCTCTCTCTCTTCCTCTGAAAACACCTCAGACTCCCTCTCTCTTGGCAGTCTCTGGAAAGGCTTGGCTTTCCCTATAATAGGTCACACACTCTGGTGTCAGTGTCTCTCTCTCTCCTTTTAGCCTGATGCTGGTACCTCAGCCCGCTCTCCTCAGACAGCTCTCCCTCCTTAATAATAGGTCACACACTGTCTGCTGTCAGTGTGTGTGTCTCTCTCTCTTTCTCTCCCCTCAGCTCCAAAAATCCCTCTCACAGCGTTTTTCTCTCGCTCTCCTCACATCTCTCCTTTTCCCGGGCTTCAGGATATCCCTTCTCCTCTGTTGGGGCACATAGTCCCTGATGTCAGCATGTGTCTCTCTCCTCACTCTGGCACCTCAGTTCCTTCCCCTCACACACTCCTCCTCTCCTCACTGGTAAGTGTCACTGTGTCCCAGCAAAGGAATTTTTGAGCCTTTCTATCTCCCTCTCTTTTAAGAAATCTCCTCTCCTCTCCTCTGTCTCCTGTCAGCATTCTCTCTTTCTTTTACCTCTGTACTTCCCTCTCTTCCATCCCCTCCGCACTTCCTGAAACTCCCCTTTTTCCCAGTATGCTCTGTGTCTCTGAGCTTTTTCTGGAAGGAACAGTCAGCATCTTTCTGTCTCCATCTTGTGACCAAAAGGAGAAACTGTGTGTGTGTGCACACACACACACACATACATATATATATATATATATATATATATATATATATATATATATATATATACACACACAAATGTTTTGCCTTTCATTTCTATTTTAAACTGAATGGATTGTTTTACAAAGTGATGCTTTACAATCATTTTAAGCTATGTTTATCACAATACTTTTTTTTTTCTCGTGCAGATAAGTGATTTGACTAAAGAAAGAATTAAGCTGAAATGGTAATATGTAGAAATATGTGCTTTGTTAGTTCTGTGTAAACTGTTGGTGCTATATAAATCCTGTATACTAATATAATATTAATAATATTTTCTTTCTTTTCTCATGCATTTGATTACTGAATGGTAACTATTAAGAACATAAACAGAAAAGTCTTGGTCAGTTGTCACTTAATACTACTGCAGTGTCTGTAAAAGGGACCATTAACAACATTTGCATTGGGATGCAGTGAGCAGTGTTGCCCAGCGCAGTCCCAATGCAAAGACAAGGCAATTTGCCTTGTTTCCTATGGTGTCAATTCACACCCCTGTGTTGAGGTTGTATGTGCTGAGAAAAAAAAAAGTACTGCATACAGTATTTTTTTATTTTTTTTAGTGCAGCGGGAAACCCACCGCATCCCAACACCACCGTGTGAATTGTATTTAATTAAATGTCACTTGTGACTAGTCAAAGTTCCAAAAAAAAATGATTAGCGATGCATTACAACTAGCACAACATCCTCCCAGCACACTCTAGCAACTGTGCATTCAGCATGGCTGGTGGTGTGAATCAGCAATAAGCATGTCACTTGTACACAAGTAGAGCACATCCTGACTGTAAGTGACCATTGCAAACTTATAATTTAAATGCAGGACAGTTCTGTGGGAAATAAGGCTGAGTGTTGTGTTATTAGTGTCAGGAAGATAGTTGTTAGTTAATTTGGACAGGGTATAATCCTCAATCCCCATTAAATTAGTAGGTACGATGCAGGTGTGGAGATGCGACTCGGTGTACATCTTGCGGCCTGTATGCGTTCCTTGATCATCTGATCGAGGGCGAATACTGCTGTACAAAATGTAAGCACATTGTTTCCCTGGAAGCCCAGGTTCTAAATCTAGGGAAGCAACTGTCAACACTGAGAAGTCCCTCCATAGTTGGGATCGTACCTGGCAGGTGTTGGCAGGGGCCAGCACAGAGGCGGGTGGAGATAGAGGAGCAGGCACCAAAGCAGAGTAGATGGGTGACAGTCAGGAAGGGTAGACGGGAACGTGCCAGGGAGGCCAATGGGCTGGAACATCCCAATAAGTACGCCCTGTTGAGTGACATTGGTGAAACCAGCCAGGGACAAGCACTGCTGGAGCTGAGTGGCTCCCCTAGCTGCCAGGGGAAGAACTCCTCCAGTGAGGGTGGGGGGAAGCGAAGAAAAAGGAAAGGCAGATTCTGGTGGTAGGAGACTCAATTCTTAGAAGGACAGAGAAGGCAATTTGTCACAAAGACCTGAAGCGCTGAACTGTATGCTGTCTACTGGGTGCTCGGGTTCGGCACATCACGGATCTGGTATACAGATTACTTGGAGGGGCTGGGGAAGACCCGGCTGTCATGGTGCACATTGGCACCAATGACAAAGCAGAGGAAGATGGAGTATCCTAAAAAATGATTTTAGGGACTTAGGAGCTAAATTGAGGAAAAGGACCTCCAAGGTAGTATTCTCAAATACTACTGGTACCTCGAGCCACACCAGAAAGGCAGAGGGAGATTAGGCATGTAAACAAGTGGCTGAGGAGCTGGTGTAGCAAGGAGGGGTTTGGCTTCCTGGAGAACTGGGCCAACTTCTCAGTCAGTCGGCCACCAGTTTTATAGAAGTCATGGACTGCACCTAAATGAGGAGGGTGCAGATCTGCTGGAAGTGAAGATGGCCAAAAAGTTAGTAGGGCTTTTAAACTAGGCGATGGGGGGGGGTCCAGAGGTAGAGATAGTCAGCGCAGAACATATTCCAGAGGGTAGTATTGGGGGCATTAGTGGTAGGTTGACTAAAGTACCTAAGCCCAAGGTATGTGACCAGTCTAAACTACGTGGCATGTTCACCAATGCCAGGAGTCTGGTGGACAAAATGGGAGAACTGGAACTACTGTTGTACGAGGAGTATTTAGATTTTGTTGGAATTTCTGAGACTTGGTTCAACAGCTCTCATGATTGGCTGGCAACCATTCAAGAGTATTCCCTATATCGCAGGGATAGAGAGAGTAAGAAAGGGGGAGGGGTATGCCTATGTATCAAAAGTTATGTACAAGTGAATGTGAGAGATGACATCACTAAGGGAGCAAGAGAGTAGGTGAAATCTTTATGGGTAGAGCTACGAAGGGATGAAACTAAGGGAAAAGTAATACCGGGAGTGTGCTATAGGCCCCCTAACCAGAGGAAGGAGGCAGAGGCGAACCGCCTATCACAATTTGGATTAGCGGCAAGGATGGGAAGTGTCATCATAATGGGGGATTTTAATTATCCAGACATAGACTGGGTGGAAGGAACCGTGCATTCATCTAAGGCGCGCCAGTTCCAAAATGTCTTGCAGGATAATTTCATGGGTCAGATGGTAAACGCACCAACTAGAAACAATGCGTTGCTAGACCTACTGATTACTAACAGTACAGACCTGATCACGGATGTGGAAATACGGAGCAATTTAGGAAACAGAGATCACAGGTCAATTAGTTTCAGTATAAATCACACTAACAAGAAACATAAGGGGAATGCAAAGACACTGGATTTCAAAAGAGCCAGCTTCCCTAAGCTATGAGCCTTGCTAGAAGATACAAATTGGGATAAAATCTTAGGAACAAAAAACACGGAGGAGAAATGGTTGTGATTTTAAAAGCATATTAAATAACGGCATTAGCCAGTGCATCCCAATGGGAAATAGATTTAAAAGAGCTAATAAATGTCCTGGGTGGCTTAAATCCAACATAAAAATGCATATTAAGACGAAGGCCTTCAAAAAATACAAGGCTGAGGTATCATCATCAACATTCCAACTTTACAAAGAATGCAACAAGGAATGTAAGAGTGCAATTAGGGTGGCTAAGATAGAACACGAAAGGCACATAGCGGAGGGGAGTAAGAAAAATCCCAAGAAGTTCTTTAAGTACATAAATAGTAAGAAAGGGAGGTCAGATCATATTGGTCTCATAAAGAATGAGGAAGGGAATCTAGTTACTAAGGATGGTGAAATGGCAAAGGTATTGAATTTATTCTTCTCAGTTTTGACGAGGGAATCGAGGGCATAGTAACCAAAACTGCAATGTTTATCCTGATGGAATGTTACAGGAAACACCCTCATGGCTAATAGAGGACAGAATTAGAAATAGACTTGAAAAATGTAACATTAATAAGTCACCAGGACCAAATAGCCTTAAGGAACTCAGTCAAGTAATTGCCAGACCATTGTTCCTAATTTATTAGTCGGTTTACTGACTGGAATGGTACCAGCTGATTGGAGAAAAGCCAATGTAGCACCAATATTTAAAATAGGGCCGAGATTCATCCCTGGGAATTACAGACCAGTTAGCCTAACATCAATAGTATTCAAGCTCTTAGAGGGGATGATAAGGGACTATATACAAGATTTTAGTAATGACAACGGTATCATTAGCAGTAATCAGCATGGATTCATGAAGAATCATTCTTGCCAAACCAATCTTCTATGGAGGAGGTGAGCTGCCAACTAGATAAAGGAAGGCCCATAGACATGGTGTATCTGGATTTTACAAAGGGATTTAATACAGTTCCCCATAATCATTTACTGTACAAAGTAAGGTCAGGTGGCATGGACCATAGGATGAGTACATGGATTGAAAACTGGCTACGGGGGTGAGCTCAGAGGGTAGTGATAAATGGGGTACCCCAGGATTCTGTCCTGGGACAATCCTATTTTTTTCATAAACGACCTGGAGGATGGAATAAACAGTTCAATCTCTGTATTTGCAGACAATGCTAAGCAGGGCAATGATTTCTCCTCAGGATGTGGAAACCTTGAAAGAGGATCTGAACAAATTAATGGGGTGGGCAACTACATGGCAAATGAGGTTTAATGTAGAAAAATGAAAAATGATGCATTTGGGTGGCAAAAATATTAATGCACTCACTGGGGGAGAACCTCTGGGGGAATCTAGGATGGAAAAGGACCTGGGGGTCCTAGTTAATGACAGGTTCAGCAATGCCAAGCTGCTGCAAGCAAAGCAAACAGAATATTGGCATGCATTAAAAAGGAGATTAACTCCAGAGATAAAACAATAATTCTCCCAGTCTACAAGACTCTGGTCAAAAATGTAAAATTCTGAAAAAAAAATCTTTTTATTGTTTCATTTACAACATTTTGTAAATAAGTTTTCTCCTTCACTGATGGCCACTGATGGGGCTGCACTGATGGGCACTGATAAGGTGGCACTGATGGGCACCAATGAGGTGGCACTGATGAGGTGGCATTGATGGGCACTGATGATGGGCACTAATATGCGGCACTGATATGAGATGGCACTGAGGTGGCAATGATAGGCTGCACTGATGGGCACTGATAGGTGGCACTGATATGCATCACAGATGGGCACTGATAGGTGGCACGGGTGGGCACTGATAGGCGGCACATATGGGCACTGATAGGTGGCACAGATGGGCACTGATAGGTGGCACAGATGGGCACTGATAGGTGGCACTTACAGGTGGCACTGATGTACTGTAATGTATGTCACTGATGGATGCCAATCAGTGCCAAACAATAATGCCTGCCAATCAGTGATGCCCATTGTGGGCACTGATTGGCATCCATTGTGGGCACTGATTGGCATCCCTGGTGCTCTAGGGTGGCATACCTGGTGGTGACATCCCTGGTGGTCCTAGTGGCATCCCTGGTGGTCCAGTGTGGGCATCCTCGGGGTGGGCTGCACTGATAATCAATCAGCACAGACCCCCCTGTCAGAGGAGCAGCTGATCGGCTCTCCTCTACTTGCGTCTGACAAACGCGAGTGAGGAAAATCCGATCACCGGCTCTTCCTGTTTACACTCTGATCAGCCGTGATTGGACACGGCTGATCATGTGGTAAAGAGTCTCCGTCAGAGATTCTTTACCTAGATCAGTGTTGCAGGGTGTCAGACTGACACCCCGCAACAACGATCGCTGCAATGCGCGCCCTCGGGTGTGCGCAGCGGCTCAATATCCTGAAGAAGTCATATGACGTCTGGTCAGGGTTTTGAAACCACTTTGCCGCCATCATTTTGCTATATGGTGAGCGGCAAGTGGTTAAATTGCGTAGAGGGTTATTTACTGTAAGATCGGTTAGGATGTGGAATTCCCTTCCAAATCCCTTCCATCCTTCAATACGCAGCCACTGTGCCATCAAATGCATCCACTGTGCCCATCAATTGCTGCCACTGTACCATCAAAGACAGCCACTGTGCCATCAAACGCAGCCACTGTGCCCATCAATTGCCGCCACAGTACCATCAAACACAGCCACTGTGCCCATCAATTGCCGTCACTGTGCCCATCAAACGCAGCCACTGTGCCCATCAAACGCAGCCACTGTGCCCATCAATTGCCACCACTGTGCCATCAAACGCAGTCACTGTTCCCATCAATTGTCACCACTGTACCATCAAACGCAGCCACTGTGCTTATCAAACGCAGCCACTGTGCCTATCAAAACGCAGCCACTGTGCCTATCAAAACGCAGCCACTGTGCCATCAAATGCTCCCACTGTGCCCCATCAAATGCTCCCACTGTGCCATATCAAATGCTTCCAGTGCGTCCAATCACAGTGCCTGTCATTTCAGTCAATTATGTGACGGGTAACAGATCCGAGCCCCTGATTGGCAGAGAGGCGGTTTAGTGTTAGGAAAGTGAATATTCATTCGCTTTTCTAACACAGCTGAGTGACCTGCGAGTGCCCAGAATGGCGCTCGCAGGTCACCTTTTTTAACGCCTATTAGAGCCTATGGCTCTAATCGGGTGCTTCAAAAACACCCCCCCGCCGCTGTAATTCAGGCGCCTGGTGCCTGAAAAGGGGCCGGGTGCCTGAACAGGGGGTGGCAGTGGCAGCCATAGGAATAGATTGGGGTTCCCCTTAATATTGGGGTGGTTCGGGATTTCACTTTATTCTGTACAGCTGTTAATTTTTAATAGATGTTCTTAAATTTTGCTGCTATTGGGATTCACCTTAAATAGTCTGATCATTTGGTAATTTGATTTTCTTCAGGAAAGTAGGTGTCTCTGTTCTCTGCCACATGCTGGTTCTTTCCTATGACCCCCTAGATCACTACAGGACTCAGCAGTCATTTATGGGGTCAGAGCAAGAAACCAGCATGTGGTGGGAGGGCAAAGGCATCCAATAATCCAGATGGTGTTGAATGTCAGAGGCTTTCAAAGGCTGTAGCATTGTAATGGAAAAAAGGTGGGTGAAATTAGCCACCAGAGAGGATAGTATATGTTTTCTTCTATTGGTTTAAACCCTTTAGAGTTAGTGCTATTTTAGATCTTATGAAAATTCTGCCTTAACAGATCGAAATCTTTCAGCAGCACCTTTTTTGTCACTTTTATTTTTTGAAGATGGAAGTTTAAAATAACAGGAGTAAGAACACGAACTTACCTGGACAGTATAGCAAAAAGCAGCAGTCTTTCTCATTAAATATTGCTGTTGGGTTGTCACAGGAGGGGTTTGGTTGGAAGCTACACTGGAACTCGGTCAAATTAACCATCCCAGTTTTTGGACAAGAAATCATTGAACATATAGGGGGTGTCTAAAATCAGGGGGAAAAAAACTGCAGTTAAAGAATGCAAATGTTTTTACAGTTATTTATACTCATAACACACATTCTATTCTTGAAACCTAAACCAAATAACAATAATGAACCAAAAGCAAATAAAAAAAAAAAATCAATCAATAACAAATATGTAAAGATAATTATACAGCAGTTGCCTTTTAACAAATATATTACCCAGTAGGAATGAACTTAAGCCGTGTACACACGAGCGGACTTTACGGCAGACTTTGCCCGGCGGACGGGATTTCGTCGGACAATTCGATCGTGTGTGGGCTCCAGCGGACTTTGTTTTCTCAAAAGTTGGACGGACTGAAACATGTTTTAAATCTATCCGTCGAACTCGAGTCCGGTCGAAAAGTCCGCTCGTCTGTATGCTAGTTCGACGGACAAAAAGCCACGCTAGGGCAGCTATTGGCTACTGGCTATGAACTTCCTTGTTTTAGTCCGGTCGTACATCATCACGTACGAATTCGACGGACTTTGGTGGATTGTGTGTAGGCAAGTCCGTTCATTTGGAAAGTCTGTCATAAAGTCCGTTGAAAAGTCTGCCGGGCAAAGTCTGCCGTAAAGTACGCTCGTGTGTACGCGGCATTAGTGTTACTAGGCTCTCAAGAAGTGTGTCTATAATTACTTAATGAATTTCATAATTCATGAAATAAATCCACTCCTCATTGGTGTAATGTATGGCTGAAACAACTAATCGATTATTATCGATTATTAAAATTGTCAACTATTGTTGTCAACTATTTTCATAAGAGATTAGTTGGTCAGCCGATTGGTTGGCCAGCATACAGAATGCATTATTTGATGACCTTTCAGGAAATGCAGTGCAGCAGACATGCAGCTCAGTACACCATCCATACCTGTCAGTAAGTGCCTGAGAGCTGGTCAATGTAAATTTTTGAGCAACAATGCCTCATGGGACATCCACTTACAGACCACCCGCCGTAGTTATACGTTGGCTGTTTGAAGAGGGATATCATTGTTATGGCAGCAGCTAGCTACCATAATCCCAGTATGCTCTTCTTCAGCGGGCGGTCCGCTTTCAGGCAAAAGTGGTCTCAGCGGCGGATACGCCGCAAGATCACTTTTATCGGCGGCGGGAGAGGGGCCCCCCTCCTGCCGCTCACCAATGCCCGCCTCCGGTAAGCGGCGGCGGGCAGCGGAGGCAATCAGGTCCACTCTCCTGCTTGGTATGGAGATGAGTAAGGGGAAGATGGTCCCCACCCGTCTTCATACCATTGCAGGGCGGAAGCGACGCCAAAACGTCACTTACGCCCATAGCTCTTAAAGCAACATTTTTTTTTCAAATGACATTTATTTTATTTATTTATTTCTATTGCATTTTAGTGTAAATATAAGATCTGAGGTCTTCTTGACCCCAGATCTCATATTTAAGAGGTTTTGTCATACTTTTTTTTCTATTACAAGGGATGTTTACATTCCTTGTAATAGGAATAAAAGTTACACATTTTTTTTTTTTTTAAGAACAGTGTAAAAATAAAAGAAAAAAGGTAAAATCAGAAAAAAAAATTTTAAATGCACCCTGTCCCGCCGAGCTCACGAGCAGAAGCGAACACATACGTGAGTAGCGCCCGCATATAAAAACAGTCTTCAAACCACACATGAGGTATAGCTGCGATCGTTAGAGTGAGAGGAATAATTCTAGCCCTAGACCTCCTCTGTAACTCAAAACTGGTAACCTGTAGAAACTTTTAAATTTTGCATGTGGAAATTTTTAAGGCTAAAAGTTTTGTCACCATTCCACGAGTGGGCGCAACTTTGAAGCACAATGTTGAAGCGTGACATGTTGGGTATCAATTTATTCAGCGTAACGTCATCCTTCACAATATAAAAAAAATTGGGCTAACTTTACTGTTGTCTTATTTTTTAATTAAAAAAAGTGATTTTTTTCCCAAAAAAGTGTGCTTGTAGGACCGCAGCACAAACGGTGTGACAAAAAGTATTGGAACGACCGCCATTTTATTCTCTAGGGTGTTAGAAAAAAATATATAATGTTTGGGGGTTCTAAGTAATTTTCTAGCAAAAAAAAATATTTTAACTTGTAAACAATAAGTTTGAAAAATTAGCCCGGTTTTTAAGTGGTTAAAGTGGTTGTAAACCCCCCTGACCTATTTTTACATATAGGTAAGCCTATAATAAGGTCTGGCCAGTCACAGAGCCAGAGTACGTGGCCCTGGAAGGAAGAGGGGTGAAGATGGATGCTTCCAACAGCGGGGACATCAAGGACATCGCAGGCTTCGTTTGCAGGTAAATGGCACATAATGGGCTAGTATGCGATGCATACTAGCCCATTATGCTTTGACTTTGCAGAGGAATAAAGAGGAAATAAAACCCACCAGGGTTTACTTCCTCTTTAATGCATGCGATGCATTAAAGTGATTGTAAAGTCTTCTTTTTTATACCAAACATGTTATACTTACCTTATCTGTGTAATGGTTTTGCACAGAGCAGCCTGAATCCTCCTCTTCTCAGGGTCCAGCTTCGCTGCTCCAGGCCCCTCCCTCCTGTCGAGTGCCCCCACAGCAAGCAGCTTGCCATGGGGGCACCCGAGCTGTGGCTCCATGTATCCATTCAGACACGGAGCTGCGGTTGGGCCCTGCTGCCTCTCTCTCCTGATTGGCTAATTGACTTTTGATTGGCTAATTGACTTTGATTGACAGCAGCGGGAGCCAATGGTGCTACTGCTGTGTGCCAGCCAATCAGGGAGGAGATGGCCAAAGGACTTGTGGACATCGCTGGACAGAGATGGGGCTCAGGTAAGTATTAGGGGGGCTGCTGCACACAGAAGGCTTTTTGTCTTAATGCATAGAATGCATTAAGATAAAAAAAACCTTCTGCCTTTACAACCCCTTTAAGTTAAGACCAGCCCCAGCCCCCCCCCCCCCCCCATCACCAGACTCCTTTATACTTACCTGACCTCGAACAAGCTACACTCTTTCCCTCCTCGCAGGAGCACCTGCTACTGTCAATCACAGTCTGTGAGGAGAGGGTAGTGAATTTGCTGGCATATTTTGTGAGCAGTGGGATTAGCACTAGGCACCCTATAATGAAGAATGATGTGGTGCAGGTAGTGTGCCACAGAAAACAGTGAGAATAGCCAAACTATGCTGACAGTGGGAGGAGCTTGAAGGGCCTTAGCTAAATAGAACATGAGCCTACTCACTGTATACATAGGCCACAATCCTTGTACTAACATAATATGGATTAATAATTGTGCCAGAAGCTAGAAACCCACAGAAACAAATAAAACTCAGAATGATCATTTTTATTGTATATTTGTTTTGGGGAAGGATTAGAACCCCTGTCAGGCTCTTACTGCTATCCCAGGATATTTTCCCTCACTTCCACTTCTGCTGACATTGTTTCACCAAACAAGAAGTGAGGGGCACCCTCCAACAGCAGCACAGACATGAGTAAAACATTCTTTTCTTAGTAGAGTTGGGGTAGACATGTACCGCTGTCAGTTTTTATTTCTACCGGTCTCTTTTTTTGCAGAATTTCCCCCTTACATCCTGTCTGGTAAAACTGTTGTCAGCAGATCAGGAAGTGAGGGAAAATCTACTTAACCACTTGACAACTGAGCACTTAACCCCCCCCCGCCCAGATCAATTTTCACCTTCAGTGCTCTCACACTTTGAATGACAATTACTCTGTCATATAATGTTAGTTATTCCTGTGCTACCGTAGGAGAGAGATACAAACAGGGACAGCTGCAAGCACCGAATGGGGTCAAACAAAGCCCATAGATAGACAAAGAGACACGAGGGTAGGTGCTGCGCTATCCGGGTGCAGTGGGAAAAATAAATAAATTGCTACAGGTGGCAGTATGAGGTAAATGTTGTAGTAGAAAGTGAAAGCTGACAACTACAAGATCATAAATGAAAAAATGAAGTATTGATAATAGAGGTATGTCCCAAGCACAATATCTATTAAGGCCGTGCAGGAGAAATATTGTGCAAAATCATAAATAGCCAAATCAAATATACAAACCTGAACGTGAATATAAATATGTGCAAAAAACAGCAAAAATACATATGCAGAAACCAAAAAAAAATAATTAAGATGAAACAACAAACTGATTGTGCAAATACATCATACATATATGATAATAGAGCAACATGTGCAGCTCTAGGCATAAAGTGCAAATCAATGAATGTGCAAACCACAGAAATATATAAAATATCCTGTGAACTGTGCAAAATCGCATATAAAGTGCAGGGTGATGTGTGACATACACGCATCAATCACATCACAAAAGAGTGCCACCGTAATAAGTGAATCAAAGAAACAACTAAAAAATCCAAAAAAGTCCAAAACACAAACAAACATGTGTACCAGTGAAAAACTGGAAATGCTTAAACATTCAGTGGTAATAATCCTTTTAAAAAACACACAGTCCAATGTGCAAAATAGCAGAAGTGAGGTGCTGAAGGAGAGAGGGTATATATCCTCTTCGTGCATAAAACACACACAGGTGAGTAGTGGCCCCTTACCTTGCGGTAATGGGAAAAACCGCATAAAAGCAAATGCTGGTGGGGGTTATCTCTCCTTGGGGTCCCTGGACCGGAGTAGGTGCTTTCTCTGCCTTGATACCATGCCGCTTTCTAAATACCTTTTGAATGTCTACTTAGGCATGGTATCAAGGCAGAGAAAGCACCTACTCCGGTCCAGGGACAAATTGTTTAGTGTTGACGGGGATGCTAGTAGCGGAAGCTGTTTGCAGAGACATAACTGTTTCCCGCCACACCGATCATTCCCGGGAGATCGGGAGGCGCTTGCGGGTGTGCGGGAGCCGCCGCAGAAATGCGAGAGTCTCCCACACCTCGCGGGAGAGTTGAGATGTCTGAAAATGTTTCTCTAGTTTTAGATTGGGGAAGGATTATAACTCCTGTCATGTTTTTACTGCTATATGCAGCTCTGTTTAACCACTTCGCGCCCGCGCTATAGCCGAAAGACGGCTACAGCGCGGCGCTGAATTGCCGGGAGGGCATCCCTGGATGGCCTCCTATTTACATTCCCCCTGAGCGCTGCTGGGGGGACACGGGCAATCACAGCGGCCATCACTAACACAACACAGTGCCATCTGTCCCCAGTGCCACCTATTAGTGCCATCTCTCCCCATCGCCATCTGTCCCAAGTGCCATCTGTCCCCAGTGCCACCTATCAGTGCCATCTGTCCCCAGTGCCACCTATCAGTGCCACCTGCCCCCAGTGCCACCTGTCCCCAGTGCCACCTGTCAGTGTCATCATTGCCACCTGTCAGTGTCATCATTGCCACGTATCAGTGCCACCTGTCAGTGTCACGTGCCATCTGTTATCAGTGTCACATGTCATCAGTGCCACGTATCAGTGCCATCTGTCATCAGTGCCACGTATCAGTGCCATCTGTCATCAGTGCCACGTATCAGTGCCATCTGTTATCAGTGCCATGTATTAGTGCCATCTGTCATCAGTGCCACCTGTCATCAGTGCCACGTATTAGTGCCATCTGTCATCAGTGCCACGATTTGCACGCAGGTCATGTTAGCGTGTTGCGTTGCCAACATGTGACACGCACCTTGTTAAAATTATGTAAAAAGACTCTCGCTCCTCCTAAAAGGGCATTTAACCTTCCCCCTCTAATGCATATGATTTCCTTGGGCTAGCTTTTGCTTTTAGAGGGGAACTCCCACACTCCATTCTCCAATGTTCTTGTCTCCCCTCTCTGACCCCTTGGATTTCCATGGGCTAAGCCGTACATCTTTAAAGCAGCATTTTGGATACAAGCTACAGATGCACCACTTTACAGGCAGAGTAAGCCCCCCCCCCCCAAGTTACTAGCTTTCAAGCAATTTTGCATTTTTAAAGGCACTTCTCCTTGTTTCGTTTTTGGGGTTGTCCAAATTGGTGACATTGATATGTCCCTCAGGGTGGGACCTAGGTCCCCATACCCATTTTAAGGCCAATAACTAGAATATAAGCCAGCCAAGTAGGGACTCGCAAAATTAACAAGTCAGTTCCCAAAGACTGGTATTCCAGTACTCAGTATCCACAGCAGAAAATAAATGGAGCAAATACGCTTACCGGAACTGGTGGACACGTTTGCCGTACGGCTAGGTGTCATACAGGCTTGAGGATCGATCGATCCAAATGGATGTGGAGGCGTATGCGGCAGGCTCCACTGATTCCTTAGTAGCACTGGTAAATGGCCTGGGGACAGCAGCTGTTCAAAGTCCAGTTACAGGCACTTCTCCAACAGGTGTATATTGGAGAAATACACCTTTCACATAGCCACCATAGGGACATAGGAAAGGAAAAAAAGGCTCCACATAGTGCTTAAATCCGAGAAAGCAGGTTTATTAACCACTTGACAACTGGGCACTTAAACCCCCTTCCTAACCAGACCAATTTTCAGCTTTTGGTGCTCTCACATTTTGAATGACAATTACTCAGTCATGCAACACTGTATCTATATGAAATTTTTGTCCTTTTTTTCACACAAATGGAGCTTTCTTTTGGTGGTATTTAATCACCGCTGGGTTCTTTATTTTTTGCGCCGTAAAAGAAAAAAGACCGAAAAATCTGTAAAAAAATACATTTTTCTTCATTTCTGTTATAATATTTTGCAAATTAGTAATTTTTCTTCATATATTTTGGCCAAAATTTATACCGCTACATATCTTTGGTAAAATTAACCCAAATCAGTGGATATTATTTGGTCTTTGTGAAAGTTATAGAGTCCAAAAGCTATGGTGCGAATATCTGAAAATTGATCACACCTGAAGTACTGACGGCCTATCTAAATTCTTGAGACCCTAACATTCCAGAAAAGTACAAATACCCCCCAAATGACCCCTTTTTGGAAAGAAGACATTCCAAGATATTTAGAAAGATGCATGGTGAGTTTTTTGAAGTTGTAATTTTTTCCCACAATTCTTTGCAAAATCAAGGTTTTTTTTTTACTTTTTTTTTTTCCCACAAAATTGTCATATTAGCAGGTTATTTCTCACACACAGCATATGCATACCACAAATTACACCCCAAAACACATTCTGCTATTACTCCCGAGTACGGCGATACCACATGTGTGAGACTTTTACACAGAGTGGCCACATACAGAGGCCCAACATGCAGGGGAGCACCTTCAGGCGTTCTGGAGTGCCCAGGCCAATTCTGACATTTCTCTCCTACATGTAAAAATCATAATTTATTAGCTAGAAAATTACATAGAACCCAAAACATTATATATGTTTTTTTATCAAAGACCCTAGAGAATACAATGGCGGTCGTTGCAACTTTTTATCTCGCACGGTATTTGCGCAGCAATTTTTTTAACGCGTTTTTTTTGGAAAAAAAACAGTTTTGTGCTTTACAAAAACCAAAACAGTAAAGTTAGCCTAATGTTTTTGCATAATGTGAAAGATGAAGTTACGCCGAGTAAATAGATACCCAACATGTCACCTTTCAAAATTGCACACGCTTGTGGAATGGCGCCAAACTTTGCTACTCAAAAATCCCCATAGGCGACGCTTTAAAATGTTTTACTGGTTACATGTTTTGAGTTACAGAGGAGGTCTAGGGCCAAAATTATTGCTCTCGCTCTACCGATCGCAGCGATACCTCACATGTGTGG